>NC_057801.1:826264142-826264396 GCF_018294505.1 Triticum aestivum | reverse complement strand
TCTTCTTCTTCTTCTTCTTCTTCTTCTTCTTCTTCTTCTTCTTCTTCTTCTTCTTCTTCTTCTTCTTCTTCTTCTTCTTCTTCTTCTTCTTCTTCTTCTTCTTCTTCTTCTTCTTCTTCTTCTTCTTCTTCTTCTTCTTCTTCTTCTTCTTCTTCTTCTTCTTCTTCTTCTTCTTCTTCTTCTTCTTCTTCTTCTTCTTCTTCTTCTTCTTCTTCCTCTTCTTCTTCCTCCTCTTCTTCCTCCTCTTCTTCTTC
>NC_057801.1:826244298-826257809 GCF_018294505.1 Triticum aestivum | reverse complement strand
CCTCCTCTTCCTCTTCTTCTTCCTCCTTCTCCTACTCTTCTTCTTCTTTTTGTTCTTCTTCTTCTTCTTCTTCTTCTTCTCCTTCTTCTTGCTCCTCCTCTTCTTCTTCTTCTTCTTCTCCTTCTTCTTCTTCTTCTTCTTATTTCTGCGTAGTTTTTTGTATAGTTTTTTCTTTTCTGTTATATTTATTTTCTTCTATTTATTTGTGAGTAGTTTTTCATCTAGTTTGCCAAAATTCAACATTTTCAGAGTTCATTTTGTAGTGATTTTCAATTTCATGGTCATTTTGTAAACGATTGAAAAATAGCAAATATATTTTTTTTTCTTTTCTGCTATTTTTTTCTTTTCTGCAAAACTTGATGGTCAAAGTCTGGAGTTATAACTTAAAAAAAAGAAATGTCGACGTGCAATTAGTTTTTGCCATGACAGAAGAAGTCCGGAGTTGTAATAAGTTACTAAAAATAAAAAAGAGGTGCAATGCTCGTTAATTTGCTTCAAGCCATTCGGAATAGTGTAAACTGCACTGCGCATAGCTCCATGCAGTTTACCATATTCCTGAAGGCTTGAAGCTAAGCAACGTGAGCATTGAGCCTCTTCTTCATCGTCTCTGCACTCAGAGCTTATAAACCGCTCCTAGTCCCTCTCACTTCGCGAGGTGGGACTAAAAAACACCTTGCTATAACCTCATAAACCCGAATACTTCGAAAAAGATTGTCCAATTTGTAAACGAAGTGCATCCAGTTTTTGCCGTAACCCTCTCTATTTTTTTGAACATGATATGTGGGTGAAATGATGATACCATGCCAAGTTTCAACTTTTTCGGAGTTCATTTGTAGTGCTTTTCAATTTCCAGGTCATTTAGTTCTCAAAATAGCTCTTGTGAGTTTCCCATTTCCGGGTATCGTGCAAATTGTTTAAAGATATTCATAAACGTTGCAGCTCCACCAATAAGAGGCCTACGTGATGTTTAAAGTGAGAGCAATGGTTTGTTAAGCACATAAACACGCACAATTGAACTGATGAGATAAGGACAATGTTGAAAAATTTACTTACTTCATGACATAGTCTTCTCGGAATGGTAGTTTTATCGCGCCTTCTTGAATAAAGAAAGGGATTGGGAACTCTTTCTTGCTGCAGTAGTACCAGTTGGTCCAGTGTCCATTCTTACGCCTCCTGTACCCCAGCATATAACCATCATAGTCGCTAAAGATGATCTGAATCCTCAGTCCACGAAATGGATGCGGATATTTGTGGTGGAACCTCATCTCAACGGTATAGTAGCTATGTCCCCACTTGGTTCGATCGTCATAGTTATAGGGCTTTGGACAGTTTTGTGGATTTTGGATGGGTGTTATTGGTTTGTTCATGTACAGCCCAGGGGCTATTTTGCTAGCTCTCTTGTTAATCTCTGTGATGACCCTATGGTATTCAACTTCCAAAATTTCTGCTCCCAGGTTAAATTTGAGTACGGGGACATCCTAAAATGCAAGAAACAAATTCAGCATTATATATGTTAGATGTGTATAGCCCTTTTCGGTTTATCCCCATTGTATAAGGGGTCTCTTGCACTTTTCCTACACATGTATATGTATTGGCTTTTGGCCCCTGTGAATGTAGTTGCTCATTCTCCAACATGGTATCAGATGTTAGGTTCCCCTCTCCCCCGCACGCTGCAACTCCGTGCTAGATTTTCTTCCGATTCCGGCCTTTCCCGTCACGGATCCGGCTGCCCCGGCCAGGTCCTTGTTGTCTCGTGCCCGGCCGGCCATCTCTCATCCACGACCCAACTGCCTCCTATTCGCCCCGCTCTCCCCATCTGCCCCGCCGGCACCCGTTGACCGGCTGCTCACCTCGAGCTTCCCTCGCGCCTCCGCCGCCGCCCAGTCAAGCAGCTCCCCTCCCTCCCGTGAAGCCTTGCTCTTGCTGCTGCCGCCGGCCTCTGGACTCTGCTTGCCTGGCCGCCCGAGTGAGCGTGCGGGAGGCCCGCGAGAGGCCCGCGAGTGCGCGTGCGGGAGGCTCGCGAGCGGGTGCTCGTTCCAGCGCCTGAGGGGTTCGATCCCCTCGATCCAGCTCGCGCCTCCTCGCGAGCGAGCACGTGAGGTGCCTGATCCCCTCGATCTCGCGCGAGAGTGCTGGATCCCCTCGATCCGGTGCGTGCGATTTCCTGTTCCCGTTGACTCCAAAAAAAACAGAGGGAGAGACAATCAACATGTCTTCGTCTGGCTATGTAGCTGTTCCTCGGTGCTCGGTGATCTTCGATGGCACCAATTATGCTGAGTTTGTGGGCTTCATGCATATTCATATGCGCGGGCTCCTCCTGTGGGGTGTTCTCTCTGGCGAGGTACCTTGTCCGCCCTGCCCTGTTGCTCCGGTGGCTCCTGTTCCGCCGGTACCGCCGGTACTTGCTCCTGATGCTTCTCAGGCTGATCGCGATGCCGCCAAGGTGTTTGATGATGCTGCAGTTGATGCCTATGATCAGCAGGAATCCGCATATTCTGATGCTCTTTCTGTCTACCGGGATGATCTGTCTGCTTACACTCAGTGGTGCAATGATGATGTCTGAGCTGCTGCTATCCTCACTGCGAGTGTCCTCCCTCAGTTTGCTTTGGAGTTCATGGGACTTGGCACCGTTGCAGCGATGTGGGCTTATCTCTGTCAGCGCTATCAGCCCTCTGGTGATGCTCTCTACTATCTGTGGTGCGTCAGGAGCACGCACTCCAGCAAGGTGATTCCTCTGTTGGTGAGTTCTATTCACAGTGATCTGCCATCTGGCGTCAGCTTGACTCTATTCGGACGGTTGTCTGTGGCACCTATCGTTGCTGTTAGACTACTCGGTCTGATCTAGAGTTTCAGCGGGTCCATGAGTTCTTATCTCGTCTCCGCTCTGAGTTTGAGCCCAGACGTGCTCACTTGCTTGCTCGTGGTCGTGTTCCTATATCGGAGGTGCTTGCTGAGCTTCGGGCTGAGGAGACATGCCTTCGCTCTGCTGGGTTGCTTCTGGTTCCGTCAGTATTGGCTGCCCGGGCTCCTATGTCATCTGCTCGTCTCACTGCTCCGCCGCTCCTGCCTACTCCTCCAGGGGGGTGAGCCGTCCTCCTTATGCTGAGAAGGGCACGTCGTGCCATGACACAGTCTGTGGTTACTGCTCCCGGCCAGGTCACCCAGAGTCTGATTGTCGCCAGAAGAAGCGAGACCAGAGGCGCGCCACCTCCAGCGGGCCTCCTGTGGCTTCCTCGGCAACGTCACTCACTGACCAGGACATTGTTGGCCTCAAGCGTCTTCTTGCTTCCTCAGGCTCCTCGTCGACTGGCTCTGCTGCTGCTGTGACTGCATCCTCCTCCTGACCATCACAGGCATCTACACAGTCAGGTACATCTTCGTGGGTTCTGGATTCTGGAGCCTCCTTTCATATGTCTTCTGATTCTTCCGCATTGTCTTCCCTCCGACCTCTTGATTCGCCTGTTAATGTTCTTACTGCCGATGGCACATCTCTTCCTGTTGCTAGTCGTGGTATTCTTTCCACTCCATCTTTTTCTGTTCTAAGTGTTTCACATGTTCCTCGCCTCACCATGAATCTTTTTCCGCTGCCCAACTTACTGATTCTTGTTGTCGTGTCATTCTTGATACCGACTCTTTCTCCATTCAGGATCGTCGCACCAAGGCTTTGGTTGGTGCTGGCCCCCAGCGCCGTGAGTCAGAGGGCCTTTGGGAGGTTGACTGGCTTTGTGTTCCTTCCGCTGCCACCACTTCTGCCAGCTCTCATGCTCTTGCTGCCTCTTCGTCTGCGTCCTTCCAGCAGTGGCATCACCGACTTGGTCACATCTGTGGCTCTCGCCTATCTTCCTTAGTTCGTCAGGGCCTCTTAGGGTATGTATCTGGAGATGTCTCCTTACATTGTAATGGTTGCAGACTTGGCAAACAGACCCAGTTACCTTATCCTACGAGTGAGTCTGTATCTCAGTGTCCTTTTGACTTGGTTCATTCTGATGTCTGGGGTCCTGCTCCCTTTGATTCGAAAGGTGGTCATCGCTACTATGTTTTGTTTATTGATGATTTCTCTCGCTACACTTGGCTCTACTTAATGAAATCTCGTAGCGAGGTTCTCCCTATATACAAACGTTTTGCTGCCATGGTTCACACCCAATTTGCCACGCCCATTCGTACTTTTTGTGCTGACTCCGCTGGCGAGTATATCTCTCAGCTGTTGCGTGGTTTTCTCGCAGAACAGGGTACTCTTGCACAGTTCTCCTGTCCTGGTGCTCATGCTTAGAATGGCGTTGCCGAGCGAAAGCATTGTCATTTGCTTGAGACGGCTTGTGCGCTGATGATTGCTGCTTCCCTTCCACCCCATTTTTGGGCTGAGACTGTTTCCGCATCCACCTATCTCATCAACATTCAGCCATCGACTGCTCTGCAGGGTGGCATTCCTATGGAGTGTCTCTCTGGTCGCTCCCCTGACTACTCAGCTCTTCTTATGTTTGGGTGTGTCTACTATGTTCTTATTGCCCCCAAAGAACGTACCAAACTGACTGCCCAGTCGGTTGAGTGTGTTTTCCTTGGCTACAGTGATGAGCACAAGGGCTATCGATGTTGGGATCCAGTGGGTCGTCGCTTGCGCATCTCGCGTGATGTGACTTTTGACGAGTCTCGTTCTTACTACCCACGTCCTTCTTCCTCAAGTTTCTCTGTGGACGACCTCTCTTTCCTTCTTCTTCCCGATACACCCTGTTATGTGCCTCATGTGTCACCTCTTCCTCTGGCACCTCTCATTCCTTCTCCTTCACCACCGACCCCATCTTCCCCATCCTCCTCCTCCACCTCTCCCCCATCCTCTCCAGTCCGTCGCCCTCTCTCACCGTTTCCTTTCCACTATACTCGTCGATCTCGTACTGAGAATCCCTCCTCTGATGAGCCTTCCACCTCTGGTGCTCCTCTCACGCCTCCCCCAGTTCACAACCTCCGTGCTCGGCCTCGCCCCCCGCCTGATCGCTACTCCCCTGATCGGTATGGTCTCTCTGTTATGACTGAGCCCACTTCCTATCGCACTGCCAGGACTCAACCTGAATGGCAGCTTGCGATGGCCGAAGAGCTTGCTGCCCTTGAGCGCTCTGGCACATGGGATCTGGTTCCCCTCCCTTCCGGTGTTCGTCCCATCACCTGCAAGTGGGTCTACAAGCTTAAGACTCGCTCTGATGGTTCTCTTGAGCGCTACAAAGCTCGTCTTGTGGCCCGTGGTTTTCAGTAGGAGCAGTGGCGCGATTATGATGAGACATTCGCTCATGTGGCCCACATGACCACTGTCTGCACTCTCCTTGCTGTGGCTTCGCTATGTCATGGGTGTCCCCGTGCCTACCTCCAGACACAACGACCACCGTTGTGGCCAAAACATAAACGATCCCACACGGGGATCCGCCTGCTACAACAACTACGGGCACACAAGGCTTATGTCCGCCTACTTGATCAGGGTAACGCGCGCCCATAACCTTCCCTCGTTGGAGGCACCGGCGAGAGGCACAACAATAGACCCAGTTAGGACCGTCCCATACCGGTAAGCGTGGTTGCACTGGTCAGCATCGATTCAGCGGCACCATGACTCAGCCAACAGGTGTTCAAGTTCAATTTAATCTGGTTAACTTGAATGCAAATATGTTGAGCCATGATAAAATGCATGAACATGATATCAACATCATCATGAGGATATCACATAACTATCCACCATATCAACAATAACTCATATCCACTGAGCATGGCATACTGACTAGCATGACCATCTCTAACATCAACATGTACTACTAGCAAGCATTAACATATGACAGGTAATACCAAGAGGTATAACATGATCAGAGAGTACAAAAGAACATAGCAGAAAAGTGGACATGCAACTCTAGACATCACCGAAACAACGATAACCATCTTTTCAACAAGCAATTATTTAATAAAGATTCAAGTTGAAAACCATGGCTACTGCATGACTATCATGCAAGTGAGCATTGTGGCTTGCCTGGGGATGAAGAAGTCACCGGGAGAAAGTGCGAGAAGCTCGCGGAACGAATCACCAGAAAACGTACTCTCTCGGAGGGGGCTTATTTGGAGTTACGAGCAAAAAGATATAAGGGGTTGAAGTTCAGGGACTTTTAGGTGGGGTCCGCCTTATCCATCTCTCTCCTCCTGGCTCCTTCTTCTTCTTCCCTGACGCGTGCCCGCAGAGCAGTGGAGGCCGAGTGCTACGGCGACGGCCGCCGGGGCTACAGGGCACCTCCGGCAAGGCTCTGCCCATGGATGAGCTCCGGCGAGGCGACGGCGGTTTGGACTCCGGCGGAGGGGGCTTCGGGAGGAGATGGGACTCGAGGCCATAGTGGCTCCGGCGAGGGGAAAAGGGCATGGGGATGGTCGCCGGAGTAGTGGTGCTCTACTGGTGGTGGTAGAAGGAGGGGAGGAGCTCAGGGCTGCTCGGACTCGAGCGGAGCCCGACGGCGGCCATGGTGGTGAGAGAGGACTCAGAGAGCTCCAGAAGCTCGGGCGAGGGGCTGGAGAGGGCTAGTGGAGTGTGGGGAGGCCGCTGGTGTGCTCGAGGGGCTCGGGGGAGGGCAATATATAGCCGGGCAAGGGAGGCAGAGCTGGAACCGCCGGCGACGCGTGAATAGGTACACAATCGATGCCAAACAATGTCTGGGGTTTAGTCCTTCCTGGGTAGGTTTGATCTGTGGTGGTAACTTGGTGAAAACAGCTAGGGTTAAATAGTTAGTGAGCTCTGAAGTTTACTGCAGTAAACTTGATCGTGTACTGCTGCTCAACAGGGAGGTGATTGGTGACAAAGGAGTTGTCTGAGGGGTTGAGGTAATGAAGGACTTTCATCCTTGAGGTTGGGAGGGTAAATGGACCAAGTTTTACTGAAGTTGCTTCACAACTGCATACTTGGTCCAGAAATGAAGATCAGCAAGATGCACTCACATGGAGTGTCACCTGGGAGGATTATTTCTACTACCTTAGGAAATCGAGATTGAACTCCAGGTTTGCTTCTGTTGCTTGACAGATCTGAGTGGTTAGAATGATATGACAACTTATCCAATTTTTTTTCTGGTTCTTCAACTTGGGATCTCTGGATGTCTTGGCATGAAGAAATGGAAGCAAAACATCTACAAAGAGGAATCAGCAGATCAGATCATCTTGAATCTCTGGGTCTCTGGACAAATAAGTTTGTGCAGAAACCCCCAGAATTGTTTTTGACAAGATGAAATGCAAGGAGGAAATCTAGAAAAAACTCACAAAAAATCAGAAGTTCTGCCTGGGATATATGGGCATCTGCAGGAGATGTGTTTTAGCAAGAAGAAATGATGGCAGAAAATCAACAGAGCAATCAGAATAGATCAGATCAGATCAGGTCTTCTTTGGCGTCCATGGCGGCGGTTCAGCGGTGTGGCTAGAGTTACGGGAAGAAAAGGGGGAGGAAGAAGACGTAGCAGAGGCTGTCGTTTAGGTGGATGTTGTTTAGTGGGTTAGCTTCTTAGCGGGTTCAGGCCCGTTTTAGAAATGGGCTGTGCCTGGCAGACTGAAACCAACAAACGGAAGAAGGAGGGTCTATTGAGGAGGCATACAAGAGAATCGTACTTTTTCCCTCTAGTTAGGGTTTGTCTTCCTCTCGGGGCGATCTTTCGCCGCCGTCGAGACTTTTTCTCCCCTACCTCTCTATCAAGCAGCGGGGGCCCGTCCGCGACCGGGGGCGTTCGTCTGCGACGCCCTGCGTGTCCTGGAGGGACAGCTGCTGGGGGGGAAATTAGGGTTCCTCACAAAATACGCGATCATCTCCAATCGGGTTAGGGATCGTGATGGCTTCGGACGAGGCCTCAGGCTCTGCAACGGCAGGGTCAGTAGGGATCGACAACATGGAAAACATGATGAAGGAGTTGGGACTGCGTGAAGAGGATCTGGATGATGTTGTTTTTGATGAGGTTGCTGCGCCACCGGAGGCGGCAAGGTGGATCGCTCTTGCTAGGGTTCACTGCTCGAAGACATATAGTCAATACTGGTTCTTCAGAAATATGAGATCCGCGTGGGACCTGGCTCAGGAGGTGAAGTTCAAGCCCCTGGAGGAAAATCTCTATCAGGTTCAATTCTCTTGCTTGGGGGACTAGGAACGAGTTACACAGGAAGGGCCATGGCACTTTAGGGGCGATGCGGTGATCCTCAAACCATATGATGGGCTAGCTAAACCCTCGACAGTGCCTCTAGACACCATCGAGATCTGGATACAAGTTCATGACGTACCGCCTCTGTATGCTCATCTTGTGCCATCGCTTGCGGGTAAGGTGGGTGAAGTCTTATTTGCTGAAACTCAGTCTGTTGACTTTAGGGCAATTTCCATCGGGTTTGGATAAGGATTAATGTCACAAAGCCCCTGAAGAACGCAGTATCCATGATCCGAGACGGGAAGCGGCAGATATACAGGGTCAAGTACGAGAAACTTCCTGACTGGTGTGCGGTTTGTGGTATGTTGGGACACCTCTTCAAGGAGCATGGTACCGGAATCCATCCCCCTTCTGCTTTAGTTTTTAAGGAGCTTCGTGCTTCGTGGAACATGCGAACTGGCCAGGGACCAGGAGGTGGAAGAGGTCGCCGGGGTGGTCGCCGCGGGGGCCGCAATGGAGGCCGAGGCAAGGATTCTTATAATGAAGAGGGAGAGGAAGGAAGAGTTGATAGAACCAGAGAGTATGAACCTGAGCCTGGCCTGCAAAGGCAAGTTGTTGTAGCCACAGGAGCGAACACTAATCGGGATGAGGACATGGATGATGTAGGCAACAACAGGAAGAGGGGCGCTGCCCAAGCAGTTCGCCTAGCAGCTAAAGGAGGAGGCACCATCCCGCTGCTCCTAGAGAACGGGGCAACCACCACAGAAACGTCAGTCCCTGCAAGTCCTTCGTCTAAACAGGAACCTAAAAGGAACCGGCCTACTCCTTCAAACGACAAAAACAGTGGGAAGAACAACACCGGCAACAAATCAACAGATGCGCGTTTGGCGGGCCCCCACGTGGGGTCGCGCCCAGCGTAATGAGTCTCCTATGCTGGAACTGTCGCGGGGCTGGCAAACCCGTGACAGTTAAGGAGCTTCGTGACATGACGAGGCAATATGCCCCTTCTATTTTGTGCATCTTAGAAACTCAGATAGAAGGCTCACGTGTTGAGAATTTGTCCGGTACTTTAGGTTTCAATAAAAGTTTTGCAGTTAGTAGCTCTGGTAGAAGTAGTGGTTTGGGAATTTTTTGGAATGATTCAATAAAAGTCGAAGTTTCCGGTTACTCAGAGTATCATATTGATGTGTTTGTGGATGATCTTGTTGGCATAAAATCACGAGTAACATTTGTCTATGGGGAAGCTCAGGTGAATGAGAGGTACAAAAGTTGGAACATGTTAAGGGGTATTGCGGGCTCAAGCAATCTCCCATGGGCTGTCCTCGGAGATTTCAACGAAGTGTTACACGGATACGAGCATGACGGGGTCGGCAACAGAAGCCAGGCTCAAATGGACGCGTTCCGTGACGCCCTATACACATGTGGCCTAACTGATATTGGATATAAAGGAAATAGCTGGACTTTTGAAAGGAAAGTGACGGGGGGAACGCACACACGTGTTCGTCTCGATAGATGTGTTGCAAACTCTGACTGGGTCCTGGCGTACCCGGAAGCCATGCTAGAACATAAGAATGCAGCATCGTCCGACCATGCAGCTTTGCTCCTCAAGATCGACGTGCATGCTTTTAAGATAGCACCCAGAAGTTTTAAATATGAATTAATGTGGGAGCGGGATCCTAGGCTTTTTGATTGTGTGAGCAATGGTTGGACAGCGACAGAGGCAGATTCGGTGCTGGCGATGAGAGACAAGCTGGCAGTACTAGAAGGTGATTTATCAGCTTGGGATCGACAGAAGTTTGGCAGTGTCCGGGAGGAGATAAAATATTTGAAGAGCCAGCTGGATATGCTTCGCGCCCAACAACCCAGAGTGGCTCCGTCGCACGTCGAACATAAAATAACGGAGCGCCTGGTAGAGTTGTACCACAGAGAGGAAATACTCTGGAGACAACGGGCGAGGTTGGAATGGTTAGTTCATGGAGATAAAAATACGTACTTCTTTCATCTTCGCGCGAGCAGACGCCGAAGAAAGAACTTGATCAAGGCGCTGGCCCGGCCTGATGGAAGCATGACAGAGGACAAGGTAGAGATGGAAAACTTGACTACAAAATTTTATAAGAATCTCTACACATCGGAGGGAGTAAACAATATGGATGAGGTCCTGCAATCTGTCCCAGTCAAGGTTACACATCAGATGAACACCATGCTTAATGCTCCATATGAGAATGATGAGGTAAAACGTGCACTTTTTCAGATGTTTCCGATTAAGGCGCCGGGGCCGGATGGTTTTCCAGCCCACTTTTTTCAGCGCCACTGGGATCTATGTGGGGTGAGGTTACAAAGGCAGTGATACGCATCATTGACGGGACAGAATCAGCCGCTTCGATCAATGACACGATCTTGGTTTTAATCCCAAAGGTAAAGAACCCGACTTTGCTTTCACAATTTCGGCCGATCAGCTTGTGCAACGTTCTCTATAAGATTGCATCAAAAGTGATCTCTAATCGTTTAAAGCAAGTGCTGCCGGAGATAATTTCTGAGGAACAATCTGCTTTTGTTCCGGGAAGATTCATAACTGATAATATCATTGCTGCATATGAATGTCTCCACTTTATGAAGAGGAATAAAGCAAAAAAGAACCAACATTGTGCGCTTAAGCTGGATATGATGAAGGCATACGATAGAGTTGAATGGGAATATCTGAGGGCGATTATGTTGAAATTGGGATTTACAGAAAGGTGGGTAAATATTGTTATGGATATGATCAGCTCAGTAAAGTTTTCAGTTATGTTGAATGGGAAGAAACTGGATCAGTTTACACCCACACGAGGTATAAGGCAAGGGGACCCTATATCCCCATCTTGTTCCTAATAGCAGCAGAGGGCGTTCCGTGCCTATTGAAATCGAAGAGTGAGTCATCAAACCTGCACGGTCTGACTGTGGCACCTACGGCTCCACCAGTCAACCATCTTCTTTTTGCAGATGACAGCCTGCTGTTTTTTAGGGCAAATAGTATGGGTGCTACGGAGGTGCACCAAGCCTTGGATGCCTATTGTCAAGCTTCGGGACAGCGCATAAATTATGACAAGTCCTCTGTTTATTTTAGCAAAGGAGTTCCTGACAGTGTTCGCCAGCAAATCAAAGATCTACTCCAGGTTCCCAATGAAACATTGAATGAGAAGTATCTTGGTATGCCAAGCGATATAGGAACATCTAAGAATGGGGCTTTCAAGTATTTGAAAGATAGGCTGTGGAACAAGGTCCAGGGATGGATTGAGAAAACCTTATCAATGGCGGGCAAGGAAGTTTTGGTGAAGGCAGTGGCCCAAGCAGTCCCGGTCTATTCAATGTCATGCTTTAAATTGCCAAGAGGTTTGTGTGAGCACCTGAACATGCTGATTAGAAAGTTTTGGTGGGGATCCAAGAATGGCCAGCGTAAGCCCCATTGGGTATCCTGGAAGGCAATGACACAACCAAAAAACATGGGGGGTTTAGGTTTTAAAGACTTTGAACTTTTTAACCTGGCTATGCTAGCTAAGCAGGCATGGAGGCTCTTGCAAAATCCTGAGACACCGAGTGCCCGTATCCTCAAAACTGTCTACTACCCGGCCTCCTCTTTCCTGGACGCTGGACTAGGCAGCCACCCGAGCCAAATTTGGAGGGCGGTGATCGAAGGAAAAGATGTTTTGAAACAGGGTCTGATCAAACGGATTGGTAATGGTGAATCAACTAACATCTGGAATGAAAACTGGTTGCCACGAACAGAGATGATGCGCCCGTATGGCAGTAGAGTTGCAAATCCGCCTGTCCAGGTTGCTATCGACGCAACCTCTGCTACTTGGGACAGGGAAAGGATTGCACAAGTGTTTCTACCGATGGATGTGCTTTTCATATTGGGTATACCTCTTTGCACAAGGAATATGGGTGACTTTTGGTCTTGGCACTATGAAAAAACTGGTTCATTCTCAGTCCGGTCAGCATATGCCATGTTGATTTCTACCATAAGAAGAAGGGAGGCATGGCTTGAAGAAACGGGGTCTTCGAGTGCGGACCTGGATGGTAGCGCGTGGAAAACATTGTGGAAAACAAAGGTACCAGGCAAAGTACGGATGTTCTTGTGGAGACTAGCGAGGCAATCTCTGCCAACTGAGGACGTCAGATCACACAGGAATATGTCAACGACAAGCACTTGTGGTTTGTGTGGAGCACCGGATTCCTGGCGGCACTCGTTGCTGGAATGTGCTTCAGCAAGATGTGTCTGGGCCCTTGCTGATATGGAGCTATCAGAGCAACTGAGTTCCTCATCTGAACCGAATGCTAAGCATTGGCTGTTCACGATGATGGATGCACTTTCGCATTCCGCCTTCGTAAAGCTATCAGTGACTCTCTGGGCAATATGGTGGGCTCGTCGGCAAGCAATTCATGAACGGATCTTCCAAAGTCCTTATGCTACCCATGGCTTTGTTGAGAAGTTTTTGGGGGAGTTGGAGATTATCGGTACGAGCAAACCAAATGGTACTGCGAGGGGAACAGCAAGAACAAACACCACAGCTGCTACCCGACCTAGGGCACCTCCAGCAGGCTTTGCCAAAATCTAAGTCGATGCCGGACTTGCACGGCACAACAGGGGAGGAACAGCCGCAGCAATCTGCAGGGATGACAGGGGTAATTACCTGGGCAGCTCAGCTTTGGTGATCCAAGGGGTTTGTGATGTGGCGACACTGGAGGCGCTAGCCTGTAGGGAAGCCCTCGCGCTTGCTGAAGACTTGCATATTCAGCAATTCATCATAGCATCAGACTCACGAGAAGTGATCAACGACATAAACAACTCCTACAGAGGGAAGAATGGAGCGATCATCTCAGAGATTAACCACCGAACTTCTGGTTTCAACTGTTCTTTTAAGTACGAGGGACGACAGTCGAACGTCGATGCCCATAGAATAGCTAGATCCTCTCTTTCTTTACAGCAGGGGCGCCATACTTGGCTTGTTCATCCCCATGCAAACTGTATTCCACAAACTGTGGCTTTTGATCAATAAAATTTGGTCTTACCCCTCAAAAAACAAAAAACGGAAGAATAAGAGAACAAAACTATTGCTGGGCTTTTCGACTGACAGAATTTTGCGTCAGTCAATTTTACTTTCAGAATCAGCTGTTGTTGCTTGTTTTTGTCATTCAACTGACCCATTTTTCTGGTCAGTCGATTGACAGGTAGCCACTCCCATATTGCAACGTCCCTAGAGAAACTCCTGTCTCTCATGTATTGCAATGACCATAGTATACATATCGATGTCGGTCCATAGGGATAGTGCCCTTGTAGAACCCGCTAGCAGAAAATTGCCGCAGGCTTTGAGCACGCGGGGTCAGAGCACATCTCTCTCTCTCTCT
>NC_057801.1:826226877-826243962 GCF_018294505.1 Triticum aestivum | reverse complement strand
TAACGCAAACACGGCGAGTTCGTTCAAACTTAAACATATTTTACAAAAAAAAAACTACAGCGGGCTACCCCGCCGTCTCCCTCGCCGCCCGCCTCGCCGCCCGCCTCGCCGCCCGCCCACGCGGTTCTACATGCCGAGGAGGCTGTAGAACCGTGTGTAGTCGCCGCCGCCGCCGCCGTCGTCGTCGTCGTCGTCGCCGCCCCCGCCTAAACCTCCACCGTCCCTGCTGCACCCTTCCCCCGGTTGGCGCGGCGGGTTGGAAGGTCCGGGGGCGTCGTCGTCGTCGCTGTCGAGGATCACGACGCCGTGCTCGTCCTTGCGCCCACGCTTGTGGGCGGCGATCTCCTCCAGGGCCCGGCACTGCCGGACCGTCTCGCCGCGGAGGTAGTCGTCCCGCGCCCACTGCATGGCGTCCTCGTCGGAGAAGCCGCGCTGGGCTATCTCCTCGTACTCCGCGGGGAGGCCGGGCTCCGGCTTGGGCTCGACGAGGACGAAACGGCCGGTGGGTGGCGACGCGTTGGCGCCTATACGGACGCCGGAGCTGCGGGTGCGCGCGGCGACCGGCGTGTCCTGGGGCTCCGGCTTGACGGGGCGGAGGCAGGGCGAGCCGCCGGACGAGGAGGAGGACCCCCCGGTCTCCATGCGCCTCGTGGTCCAGGAGCTTCCCCGGCGGCGTGAGAAGGAAGGGGGAGCGGGGTAGTCGAGGCGTGGCGTGTTGCCGCCCTCGATGTACTCGAGGACGGCCTCCAACGTGCGCCCTGGCACGCCCCACCACCGACGCCGGCCGGCGGAGTTGAGCCTGCCGGAGGGCACGACGCCGTTGGTGGCCTCGAGCTGCTGGGCGTGACGGCGGCGGAAGTATGGTTCCCAGAGCGGGCTGTCGGGGACGTACCGTGGCCCCTCCCTCGCCGCACGCGGCAGGTTCGAGCGGATGCGTGCGATCTCCGCACGCCGCGCCGCGCCGGTGGGTATGAGGGGCACCGGCACGCCGCCCGCGCTGATCCTCCACGCCCCGGGCACCCGCATGTCCGGCGGGACCGGGTACTCGGCCTCGTAAAGGAGGCGAGCCTCGTCTTCATGAAGATGGCGGCGGCCATTGGTTTTGAACTAGAGACGGTGAAAGGGAGGAGAGTAGAGGGAGGAACGACGGCGGGCGAGGAAGTGTGAGACGCCGAGTGCGCCGGGGCGGCATATATAGGCGAGCCGCCGCCCACACGCGTGGCACCTTGCGTACGCGTGGCGGGCGAGGCGAGGGCGAGGGACGCGCGTCGTCCGGCCTTCACTGCGCCGCCCGTGAGGCATCAATGGCGCAGGCTGACCGGCGCGGCAGCGCGGCAGCTTTGGCATTGATTCGCCGCGGGAAACGAGGCGATGAGGACGACAAAGGGCCGAGAAGAAAGCCGTGTCGCTGACGCGTCGGGCCCGCGGTTTTTTCACGCCAAAAAAGTTCGCCCGGCGCCCTCGAGCGCCCCCAGCGCGCCGGGTTCGGGCTAGGTCCGCCGGCGCTGTAGATGCCCTTACTTGCTCTCTCTCTCAAAAAGTAGGAACGACCGTAGTATGCACGCAACAGTGGTGCAGCACATCTGCCCTGCTCCAGTCCATTCACTGCTACTACTACAGTAGATGTAGAATTCTTGACTGTTTTACTATTCCAGTAGTAGCGGACGCGTTTACCGTAGTGCGGTACAAGTGTCATCACCGTAGTGCGGTACGTGCGTGCGTGGGGTGTATGCCACGCGCGGAATGTGCAATGAGAACGTACGCGTCATCACTACGGAGGGGCCGCCTTGTATCCACCACCACACCCACTCCCTCTAGCTAGCTAAACAACATGGTGTGCATGCAGTACGGTCGATCACTCGCAAACGCCGACAAAGCGTGATTGCGCCGGTGGCGTGGCCTCGTCGTGCTCGACCCCACGCCGGCATCAACGACGCCCTGATCCTACTCGCTGGACAAGCTGTTCAACGCATGCACATGCTATGCAGCTCAGCCATGCATGCATGCAGTCGGACGGACGTGCGTGACCTCGGCCAAACCAAACGTACAACGTGCATTGGATCAGTTTGCATGCACGGCAGCACGGGGTTGGGGCCGGGCCCCCACACACAAACACACGGGAGAGCAAGTCGGTCGGCGCCGTGGCTCAAGGAACGTGCTCCATCCATGCACCTAGGACTGGTTCCCATGCACGACAGGATGCACGCTGCCCACCTCCACACAACGTCCTTATTGCAACCTCCCCGGAACTAGAAGAAAATATCACGAGACCACCACCGTAGTACACCAGTATATTGCAACATCCCTAGAGAAACTCCTGTCTCCTGTATTGCAATGACCGTAGTACTATACATGTCGGTCCATAGGGATAGTGCCCTTGTAGAACCCGCTAGCAGAAAATTGCCGCAGGCTTTGAGCACGCGGGGTCAGAGCACATCTCTCTCTCTCTCTCTCTCTCTCTCTCTCTCTCTCTCTCTCACCACTACAGTAGATGTAGAATTCTTGACTGTTTTACTACTCGAGTACCAGTAGTAGCGGAGGCGTTTGCTGTAGTACTCACGAGAGGTTGCCATGGTGGCCTTCGAGGCCATAAAGCAACGGGATTTGGCATTTGTTAGGGCCATGCCATTTGTGGGCATTGGCTGAGTGCGTCTTTTCTTTGTTTTTTTTTCTAGGTTTTTTACCTCGTTGCCTAAAAATCGTGCGCATTCTGTACATTGCATTTTCACCGTTTTTTCGATAAGAAAAGACAACGCTCCTGTCGGTTTAAAAAAAAGTACAGTCGATCACTCGCACACAGCGACAACCGCAATTGCGCAACAAGAATGCCGGTGGCCTCGTCGTGCTTGATCCGACCCATGGACATGCCATGCACCTCATGCATGCATGCACGCGGACGGTCGGACGTACGTACGTGGCCTCGGCCAAACCAAACGTACAGCCCAAGTCGGCATACGGGCTGAACGCCGACGAGGAACCGGCCGGCACGCTGTCGTGAACCTGTACGCGGCGACAAAGAAGGCCAGGCCATCCCGCGCGCCTACAACCCTATTCGCCCTCCTCTCTCTCTCTCTCTTCTCTCTCTCTCTCTAGCTCTCTAGCTGTCTAGCGCGCGCTCTCTCTCTCTCTAGCTCTCTAGCTCTCTAGCGCTCTCTCTCTCTCTCTAGCTGTCTAGCGCGCTCTCTCTCCACGTCCAGGCCAGGTCTGAGGTCTCATCATCTTCCCCGGTTTCCCGCGGATGCAGCAGAGCGCAATTAAAAAGGGCCACCCATTCCATTCCATGGAGAGAGAGAGGACGAACAGGACAAGCACAAAAGATTGGACAGAGGAGATGCATTCACTCCTCTTGTCTCTACCGCAGGCCAGGGAAACCGGAGCCTTGCATTGATATTTCCTATTGAAAATTGCACTACACATTTCCCTCCACTGGCTGGTCCCTCACTTTCCTACTGAAAATAGCACTACCCATTGGCGGCAAAATTTCGTGTTTTGACCCTTTTGCCATATAAAGTCCGGATCTGACCCTGGTCTGGAATTTTTTTGAGATTTGACCCTTTCACTACCGCCATAGACCATGGCGGTAGGATTATATAGGCTACCGCCACAAGGAGCGGGGGTAGGTTAACGGCGGCCGCCGTCAGCCCCGTTGTGTGAGGCCACGTGGCGTAACGGTCGTACCGCCACCGGACGCGGCGGTAGGCTAGCTAAGGCTACCGCCACAAGGCTCGGCGGTAGTGTCGTAGGCTGTGCCTTCGGTACTGTGACGAAGAAGGCGTTTCCGCTGGCGGTAGGGTACCACAACCAACCGCCATTGTCCTTGGCGGTAGGGTCACGCACACATGCATTCTGTACTGTGACGAAGAAACCGTGAACCATTGGCGGTAGGGTATCACAACCTACCGCCAACGGTCCTGGCGGTAGGCTGTCTGAACCTACCACCGTGCCGTCCGGCGGTAGGGTATGTGCCAGTTATTCTAAACTGGTTCTTGGTCTTATCAATCACAAAAAATAAAGATCACAACAAATATTGTTTGTAATTCAAAATAGGATGATCGCACACATTTTTTTTTACATAGCAAATAGTTTGAACATACATAGTTTGAAAGTAGTAATTTGACATCACCAACGAAGCTTGAAAGTACCAAATAGACATCACTAGCATGTCATACAAGTTCTTGCTCACAACTAGTTGCACTAAACGACATCACCAACATGAGTGGTCACTTGCTCCTGCTCCTCTTAGCGGTACGGTCCTCGTTTCTCTTCGAGCTGGTTTTGTCCGGCTTCTTCGTGCGACGACGAGGAACCGGTTTCTGAAACGGGGATGGGCTCAAAACATCCTGGTGTGGATGAGATACCCTCTTCCCCTGGCTTGGCTGCGTCGGTTGAGGCCCGTCATTGTCGTCGTACTCCTCTGCGTCCTCCTCCTCCTCCTCTTCGTCCTCTGCTTCTTCTTCCTCTTGCTGCTCAACAACGCGGGATGACGAGGCAACATGAGTAGAGGAAGCTCCGCCGGCGTGGCTCGATGAAGCAATGGCATGCATGGACCCTCCATGAGCAGGATCATGGACGTTGGCCGCACGAGCGCACCCAAGCATACCCACTATCTTACGACAACGGGTGATGAACTTCTGCAATAGTGAACAACCAAAAACATAATAAGGATCAACTCAAGCTTCTGCAATAGTATAACATGGCTAAGGAGCTCGATGTTACCTTCATTGTATCCCTCATCTTGGTGTTGGATTCCATGGTTCCAGCTTCATAAGAAAGAGCGTTCGAGCCATCAATAATGCTTCTGTTGAGCTCTGAAGCCTGCACATGTAACCATTATGTTAAAGGCTCAAAACCTCTCATGGCTCAAACAAATGAGAACACCACTTACCACTCTGTTCATCAGGGCCACGGTAAGCTTCGTCCTCGCTGTCATCCTCCTCCAATTCAGCGATATCGTCTTCCGTCCACTGCGGCCTCAGGCGTACACGATACTTGACACCGTCATCATACCACTTCAGGTGGCGTTCACGGTAGGTGTTCCAGTTATCCACTCTCCTCTCGTTGTCTTTGCGATACCTTCTCTCGTCCCACGCTTTCACATACTCCTGGTGCTCGTTCCCCCAGTCTGTGATGGACTGACAATTCTTTCTACTCTTCCTGCAAAGCATAGCAAGCAACGGACGTCATGACAACGTCAAACATAAACGAAAACACATCAAGTAGAGAACAATGTCCTCACCAGTGAAGGTCGGAGCCGCCGGTGTCTGTGGGTTTACCCGGTGGGGTATGTTGCAAGATCCCAAAATGTGTGGCCACACGCTGTGGTATGTGCCACTCGACGACATACACACATATCAAGGGCACAATGCACCGCCAGGCAAGCCAATCCTCCTCGCACATCGAGTTGAGCTCAAACCCCCATTCTTGGTCGTAGTACGGAAACCAGTTCACCTACAGAAGGATCGTTAAGAAGAATGAAAGTTGCGGAACGATTGATAAGCTACTTGGTAGACCTGGAAATCTGATAGGTTGTCCAGCTCGTTGCTGAAGAGCTTATACAACGTAGTGGCCTTGCCCTTGTAGACCTTCACCTTGTCCCAGGCGTAAGCGATGGTCGGGTACCGAGCACTGTCTCCTTCTTCACCATAATCCGTCCATGCACGCGAGCGAACTCTCTCTGGACGGCCGACCGGTAACCGCTCCCACATCCAAATTGAAAGGGCCCAAACAAATCCACACATGCTGGAGGTCTCTTCGGTCCTCTGCGTCGCGTCATCCATTTGCAAATATGAAGTGATCATGATCATATAGCACAACCTCAAACAGCATACGTAGGTCGAAAAACGAGTATTGAGATATCTATCTTACCGAGCGGTATAGGTAAGCTAGGACGGCGGACCCCCACCTGTACCCCGCATCCCAGTCCTCCAGGAAGTCGAGATACATCCATAGGGCGCAATCCCCCGAGCAGTCTAGAAAGATGACCTCCGTCAGAAGGTACCACAAATAGGCCCTCGCGTACTGCTCCACGGTCCGCTGATCGGCATCTTGCGGGCAAACGGACCGGTTCTCCAGGAGCCACTTGAGCCGCACACCGGATGTTCTGTTCCCCTTCATGGGAGGGCAGTCGCCGATCAGGGCGATCACCCTCTCCTGCCAGTTGGCCCTCTCCACTCGCCTAGTTAGAGCATGGCCCTCGATGGGCAGGGCCGTGATCATGCCGAAGTCCCCGAGAGTCACTGTCATCTCACCACAGGTGAGATGGAAACTGTGCGTCTTGGGGTGCCACCGGTCGATCAATGCCGTAAGAGCCGAGTGCACGAGCGTCGGCGGCTGTCTTTTGAACTGAAGAACGAAACCCAACATCCATGCTCTCCTGAAGTACAAAGTGTAACGCTCGTCGTACTGCATCTGCACGGCCTTCGTGTGGCCCCTCATCCGCAATGGGGGGAGCATCTGTCAAAAACTCAAAATGTAAACGGAACTGTTAGTAACTAATTTTGTCATAATAAACAATACATCAAATTGACGATAGACATTACCACTCTGTTCTCCATAAAACGGGCGCGGTGACCGTTGTCAAAAGCATGATCAAGCATGGTGTACTTCACGCCGATTTCTGGCACAAGGGGTGGCCGCCTATAACAATTAAACAATTAGAAATGATGTCATTTTCAACCAACTTGTATCATTTTGAACAAACATGAACATATCAAGTCCAAATATAAATGAATCATATTCAACCAACATTCATCATTTATCATATATATTCAACCAATATAAATGATCAATGTAAATACATTATTCACCAACATTCATCATTTATCCTATATTGAAACAATTAGAAAATTGCATATACATTATTCACCAAAATCCATCATATGACCATTTGTTAAAAAAAGATGCATATACATAATTCAATCACATGTAAGCAACTACTTACAATCCCTCCAACATCAATCACATCACCACTTGTTCAAAAATAATGTTAATCTCCAACTACCTTCGTGATGAACTAGGGTTCATATCAAACCTACACATAATCTCCAACTACCTTCTTGATGAACTAGCTAGGGTTCATATCAAAACTACACATAATCTCCACAACTAGTTATTAGAGTTCATATTCAACCATATACATCATATATAATCAACCTAACAATCCTAAAAATAAAAACAAATTAAGAAGATAGGTTTATTTGCACCAAATAATGCATCGAATCGAAAGCGTTACGAGTAGAACTAATTGGAGGGATTGAGAGAGCTTACTTTTCCCGTTTCGGAGCCATCTTGATCCGCAAAAATGGTGGCCAAACAAAGAAGATCGGAGGGGGGAGTGGAGGGGATGAGAGAGAGCTTGTGCTCTCTGTTCTTGCGGCGCCCCGCGACTGGGGAGAAGAAAATGGGGGCTGGTTGGTGGGTGGGCCCCACGAGCCGGCCGCGCGGGCTTATAAGGTTTCAGCTCCTACCGCCAGCGACTACGGCGGTAGGATTATATAGCCTACCGCCGTGAGCTCAGGCAGTAGGGTGGACGACAGGAGACGGTTCCGTTTACTTGGGGCTAACATGGATGAGTGGGCTACTGCTGATCCCTGTGGCGGTAGCTTGTACAGGCCTACCGCCGTGGTGCTCGGCGGTAGGTAAAAGGGTCAAATCTCAAAAAAATTCCAGACCAGGGTCAGATCCCGATTTTATACGGCAAAAGGGTCAAAACACGAAATTTTGCCCCCATTGGCTAGTCCCTCACGACCCATTTCTCTCTCCCACCCCCTCCTTCCGCTGCATACACGCTCATTTAGGCCAACTCCACCGCACGACCCCAAACGGACGTCTGGATTGGCCGGATTTTGTCCCTTTGGGGCGCCGATGGGTTCGCCCGTGTCCGGCTTTGTCAGCTGGGTCGTGCGTGCGCCCACCGCGCAACCGCACCCCAAATCGTGTCCGGGGTGTACGTGAATAAAAAAACTATAAAAACTAGAACGAAATGAGTAAAAAAAATAAATAAACGCATTAAAAAACATAAAACATATATCGGGGTCACGGCCACAAAACGGCCCAGTTTCCACGGCACTTAAAAGTCCCAGTTTCATAATTAACATAAAAACAAAATAAAAAAACTCCTCCCACGCGCTCCTGCCGCGCCCGTCGATGTCGTGGCCGTCGTTGTCTTCACTCTCCGCCGGTGTCGTCGTCGTCGCTGACGAGGTCGACGTAGGCCGGCGGCGTCCACAGGTGGGCCGGCGGTGCGTGGTAGACGGGGGCGGGCCGGACAGCAGGAGGTGCCTGCACCACCTCCTCCCGTGGCGACGCCTCCCGCTCCGGTGACCGCGGCGGAGTGGCGCACCAGTTCACGCCCACGCGGGCGGCCATCTCCGGAGCAGTGCAGGACCAGCCCCACCCCTGGCCTAGCAGCTGCTGGAACACGGCCGGCGGGTCCTCCATCACCTCCTCCGTGACGGCCGCCATCTGCAGCTCCGGGAAGGTGACGTCCCCGGCGGCAGAGAGTGCCATGGCCTCCTCCAGGCCGTCCCATTGCCGCTCGTTGTGCGTGTTCATGGAGTCCTCCATTGCATGCTGCACGAGACGGGCCTCCTCCTCTGCTGTCATGCGAGGAGGTGGAGGTGGCGATGGAGACGGGGAAGGCGACGGCGTACGTATCAGGCCACGCACCTGCGTACGCCCGCGCGCCTCTGCACGTGGCCTCCGCGGCCCCGACACCGTGCCGGCGAAGTATGACGCGCGGCACGTATCGTGCTCGTCCTGGAGCAATGTGTCCCACAACGGGGAGTCGGGGGCATACCTGCGGTCATAGTACAGGTCGTCAGGGAGGAGGCGGTGGCGGCGCGCGATCTCATCGCGCCGGGCACGGGCGGTCGCCGGCACCCGCGGGATGGGGACCCGGTCCACGGAGAGGTGCCATCCGTTGGGGAGGTGGACGTCGCTCCACGGGACCGGCGTCCTCATCTCCCAGTACCTCCAGCACACGTTCACGCAGATGTACTGCCGATCGCGCTCGCCGGCAGTCCTAGGGGCAATTGTGAAGGGGGCCGGTGTGGGGGCTCGATGGGAGGAGCGCGGCGGTGACGCGGGCTCCTCCTTCTTCATGGATCCGCGACGGCGGCCCAAGGAGGAGCCGGCCTCGCGGTCGTGCTTCCCCTTACGGCCGTAGTTCCAAAGGCCCATGGCTGCGACCGGCCGGCGAGGTTGACGACGGGGAGCGGTTAGGATTTTGAGGGTGTCGGGTTTCGAGGGGGCAGAGAGGGGCCGGAGTGGGAAGTGTGGACGACGACCGGTCCACGGCTTCCCATTTAAGAAGGATGACGACCCTTTGCTGTGCGGATGACAGGTGGGGCCACCCGCCCGTGCGCATTTATGTTGGAGGGTGGGAGGTAGGTGGCCACCTGCCACGCGGCCCCGACGCGGACGTTCGAAGCGTCCGTTCGCTATCGGCCGCGACCCAAACCCGGCGCAAGTTTGCGCTCGAAATGGACGGCCCGGACACAAAACGGACCAGCTGGGTCCAGGCCGTCGCGCGCTGGGCCGCCTGGTTTGTCCGTTTTGCCCCAAAAGGATGGGGCCGGACAAGATAGGGTCACGGCGCGGTGGAGTTAGCCTTAGAGCATTTAGGGCCACATATGACAAATATGACCCCTCAAATGCCCGCAGGCGCGTCCACGGGCAGTGACCGATCAATCCTCAAATTTGCACAACTGAATCCGGACACCTCGTACTAAAATTCTTAAATCCATACAAAAGCATGCAAAGATAAAAATCTACGTACTATGTGGATCACCTAGGCTACTCCTTGTTGGAGATGTCGACTATCTCAGTGCCCGGCTCTGGGTATATGAGCGGCAGCTGCAGCTCTGGTTCCTCCAGATGCTATGCTGTGGCCGCCTCCTCTATGTCCACGTCGAGTTCGCCAACGAGTGCGTCAGTCGTCGTCCGCTCATGCCGGAGGAACTGCCGGTTGGCCTGCACATAGGCCTCATCCTGGTGGACTCCAGGATGGCCCACTGCTTTGTCATTTCCGCGGCTTGGGCGACGGCAAACTCCGCGTTCGCGCCCTTCATGTTGAAGCCCGGAGCAGGCTGCTCCACCTCGTCCTCCTCCGGACCCGCCAACACCATCGGCTTCGGCAGCTATACTCCCTCCTCCTCCGGCTCCTCCTCCTCCTCCTTTGACAAGTCCGAAGGTAGCCCGACAGCGATGCGCGCGGCGCGCCTCGCCAGGATCTCCTCCGCGATCTGGTACCGGCGCTCTAGCGTGAGCATAGCGTATGTGGTGATCTTCGGCCGGACCATGGTGATGTTGGAGAGCATGGGGAGAGCGGGGAGAGGAGGCGGATGGGATAAGGTTACGGCGTAGAGAGGGCTGAGGCGGATGGGCTAGGGTTGGGGGATGCCAGCCGTCTTAAATAGCCGGATTTGGCCTCGGGCGAGCAGCTGGAGCGGCGCCACGCGACGTTCACACCGCGGTGATGGAGGAGATGTCTGTCGGACCACCGAGTTTCTAGGCCATTCCGCGTGGGACCCTATCGTCAGTCCTACATCCCGGACACGCCCGGGTGCCCCATATCGCCCCATATTTGGGCTGGATATGAGGGGTGCTGGTCGGTCCGGGCGTTTGAGGCCTTTTTGAGGTGCCCGTCTGGGTCATATTTTCGTGACCGGGCGGGCCACACGGGGTTTGAGGCCGGTTTGGGGCGCACGACTGTGGATGCTCTTACCACCCCTACCTTTCGTGCACCATTCCTCTTCACCCACAACTCTTCTCCCTCTTCCCAAGTCCGCCAAAGGACGCCACTTTCTGTTTTATTACTCCCCCGCTGCATAGTAAGTGTCGTGATTTTTAACTAAGATTTAACTAAGCTTAGTTTAAAACTATGATATTTATTTTGGATCCGAGGGAGTAGTATGTATTTTTCTTTCTATAATTTTGCCTATTGAACTGGACACATATAATGTACTCCCTCTGGTACTCTTTAGTCTACATATAAGTTTTGTTGGAAGTCAAATCATCTCTAATTTGACCGAAGTTAAAGAAAAAGGTATATTTGATATTGTAGGTGTTGAATTTTTAAATATAAATTTAGTCAAATTTTGTAAAGTTTGATTTGACATAAATCTAATACACAGAGTAAAAAGAACTGGAGGAGTACCTTTTGTAATGTATCACAAGAGATTGAGATATAAATTCATATTGCGAGGGGATCATCTTTAATGTATCAAAGTGCTTGAGAAATATATTTGTAGTTCATGGATAATCACATTGTGCAATAGGACCTTATATGGCTATGTACCACCATGCATAAATGTTTTGATAGATAAAATATCATGTCTGAAAAAGCGGCAGTTCCAAAAAGAATTTGCTTCCAAATCCCTTAAATTTCCTGGTGCGCAATCCTATAATAAAACAACCTCTATTAAAAAGGGTTCACTAGTGCAGAACCGGGCATTAGCACCGGTTCGTAAGGCCCTGTAGTGCCGGTTACATAACCGGCACTAAATTGTGATCACTAAAGCCCCCTCCCCCCCCCCCCTTTAGTACCGGTTCAGCACGAACCGGTGCTAAAGGGCAACCACGTGGCATGAGCCAGCTCCGGGGGCCTGGAGCCCTTTAGTACCGGTTGGTAAGACCAACCGGTACTATAAGGTTTGGGGGGTTTTTAGTTTTATGATTTCTTTTTCATTTAATTTTATGTTTCCATTTTAATTCTTTTTCGTTTGCTGGTATTTTACGATACTACACATTGTACACGTTATATATATATAAAATTTCTAGTAGAACCAATCATGCATATATATATCATCAATGTCTCACAAACCACCATATTAATTAATTCACACATACACACATGTATAGCTATATACAATTTCTCCTATATATGAATGTTGCCTTCGGAGCCAGTGGCATTAGCCTAATTGGTGCCTTCGGAACATGATGACAATTGGAAGTGGTTTTCATGGGGGCAGTAGCGGGTAAAAGAATTCTCCCTTCGGATTTATGACCTGGTCGAGCAAAAATCCCGCTATTTCCTCTTGAAGTGCTTCTACGCGCTCCATTTCTATGAGCTTCTCCCGCACCTCTTTGAACTGTTAAGAAGGAGATCAATATGCATGTGTATTAGTTGTGTGACTAGATATCGATAATGGTGTAAAAATTGTGAATAGTGTTCTGACAAGCGTACCCATTCCTGTCTTTGAGATCTGCTCCTTTCGGACGCCATCATACGAATGTTCTCGCAAACGCAGAATACACACAGATCAGTCCTCTGCGCCTGCTTCAGGGCCTTTACGAGAATGGAATTTGATTAGATAAAAATTAATCAAGCATGATAATTAAAGAGATGGCAGCTAGCTAGCTAGCTAGTACTACTTAATTGCTTACCTTGGGTCGAAACCATTTAAGCTTTTTTTTTCATTCGCCGGGCGTGACGGCGATGAACCTTTGCCAAGCCCTGCCCGCCAACAAAGAAAATGAATAAAGGGGTTATTAAATAGTTCATATCATGAAATGACGAACTAAATAGACCGAGATATATAGTTAATAATGATTGAAATTACCTGTTGACTATCCCATACAAGATGTTATAGTCAGTTTTTTCTGAGATTAGTGAGTCCCGTACTTCAACTGTTCCGGCGTCAACTTTAATGATACACAAGACCCAGTGAAATCTGCATGTACACACGTTTGCATGTCTTAATTAAGCGGGCATATGTAAGCAAAAACATGTAGCTAGCTAGTAGGCAAAAACAGAGAATTTGTAGTACAAGACAGTGTGACTCACTGGAAGTTGTAAAGAAGTAGTATATCTTCATTGTATTTGAGGCGCTTCAAGAACTCTAGCATGCTGTCCTCTACGTACTTTTGCTGACGTTCATTTATCTTCCAGGTGTATTCATTAACGGTGTTTGGGTCAATGAACCCAATGCCAAAGCGTCCACCTTTTCTCATTTCATATATCTTCATCCTGCATAATACCACATAAAAGAATATAGTGAGGATAATTACAGGTAATGATTGATCAAAAGGATCACTACAGCTAGCTTGAGACTTAAATTATAGAAAGAAATCACTTACAGACAATAGCAACTGACGATAGATTTGTCGAGTGCGTCTTGATTGTATAACTGAAACAGTTCTAAATACTGAACGGACACAGCTTTCTCATGGTAGTAATGGTCCTGCTTGACATTCACCATGAGGGACAATCGATCTAAAATCTTGGTAATGTTCATGTACCATTGATGCAATTCATACATTCTCGTTGGGAGGTTCTTGACCTTGTCTGGCACGACCAAAGGTTGGCCCCGGACATATTTCTGTTTTATTTCATCCTCTCTAAGCAAAGGCATGGGCTCGATCTCGAGGATTGTCCAACAGTGATGTCGAGAACTTCAGCCTGCATTATATGCTCCTCCGTTATTACCACATTGCCCACCTCGGGAACATGCATTGTTTGCCCACAATAATATTGGGCGCACATACTGTCACCTGTTGTTGGCACAACAAGCGAGGGGATCGATTGCGCCGCCTGTTCTCCTAGCTGGGGAATGGTTTTCCCGCATTTTTTGGCAGCTGCTTCTTGTTTGCTCGATCCCGATGTAGACGTGCTCGCCTCCCTTTGTAGACATGCTCGATTTAACTTCCTGATGTGGCGCTCATAGTCTGTGTCAACAGGCTTGGGAGCTGGTGGTTGAGCCATACGAATGAAGTGGTCAATCGTTTCCTCAGGCACTTTCTCCCTTGGCGGCGGTGGCGGTTTCGGTGCAAAATGGGCTTCCACCTCGGCCTTCGATATGGCTGTGATTTCCTCCTCGGACCTGTCATAAGACCTCTGCGGAAGAGGCTTGAGGCTTGGACCATATTTATATCGCTTGCCTCCGCCTGTACTTCCTGTACTACCTCAACTCGTATCGCTACGCACCATAGCTGTGGGGTGTCTCTTATGTGATTGCTCAGGCGGCGGAGATGGCTGACGGGGCTGAGTTGGACGAGGAGGAGTGGCCTGAGGTTGTGCCGGACTTGGAGGAGGAGTGGACGTCTGACGCTGTGGCGGACTTGGAGGAGGAGGATTGTCCTGACACTTTGCCGGACTTGGAGGAGGAGGAGAGGCATGACACTTTGCCGGACTTGGTGGGCTTGCAGGAGTAGGAGTCTGCTGACTCGGTGGCGGACTTCGACGAGGACTCGGCTGACGCGGTGTCGGTGGCCTTCGAAAGATGATGTAATCTTTTCTCCATCGGATGATACGATGTTTGGCCTCTCCGAGAAAACGCTCGCCGTCACCTCCAGTAATGTCAAGCTGTAGCCCCGAATATGGTGGGTCCACCACCTCATCAACCAAAACACGAGCATAGCTCGCTGGAATCGGGTTGCAATGGAAGGTTGCCTCGGGGGGATTTGTGAAAGCAAAGCCGTCCGCCACCTTCATGGATATGTTCTTCATTTTGACGTGTAGCTCGGAGTTAGTGTTCTCCGTGATGTCATCCACGGGGTATCTACCCAGCATTGCGTCGTCCGGGACGGAACCCACGCTGCTTCTCGGCATGGATGGGCCGGTGCTATCCAATGCTGGATCATCCGCTAGCTGCTGCAGCTGCTGAGACCCCCTTTGATGGGTAAGTGAGTCGATCTGCTCCTGCTGCCGCTGGAATTTGACTGCCAATTCCGCTTGACTTGCTTCTAGGCCTTGAAGGCGTTCATAGTCCCGCTTCCTCTGCTCCTCCTCCATCTTCCTCTTCTTCTCCTCCGCAATCTTCTTTCTCGCACGGGTTCTGTAGTCGATGTTCCATTCTGAAAACCCCTCATACCACGGCATATCGCCCTTGCCTCGTGTTCTTCCTGGGTGTTCAGGATTTCCCAGGGCACGCGTAAGCTCGCCGTTCTCTCTGTTGGGCTGGAACACCCCCGATCGTGCCTCTTCTATTACAACAAGTATCGCATCGTCGGCTCCCTTCAGACTTGCCCTCGTCGAAACATTGCCTGTCTCCGGGTCCAACTCCCCCCCCCCCATGCGCATAGAACCAAGTCCTGACCCTGGGGGCCAGCTCTTAGTAGCCGGAGTGACACCTGCATCCTCCATCTCTTTCTCAGACTTATCCCACTTAGGCATTGCCACCGCATAGCCACCTGGCCCCAGCTTCTGGAACTTATCCTTTTTTTCGGCATTCTTCTTGTTTATTCTCGACCGTTCCTTAGCTAATTCCGGATCCTTGAATTTCACGAAATCGTCCCAATGATCACGTTGGTTCTCTAGTGTTCCCTTGAATACTGGAGTCTTCCTTCCTCCCTTGACGTACTTCTTCCATTCACGATTCTTGTAGTTCTTGAATGCAATCACCATCATCCTAAGAGCAGCCTCCTTGACTTTCTGCACATCTACTTCTGTGAAATGATCTGGTAGGGTGAAATGTTCCATGAGAGTATCCCAAAGCAGATCTTTTTGATTCTTGTCGACAAAAGTAACATCTGGACGTGGCTTTGCTGGCTCTCTCCATTCTTGAAGTTTGATCGGGAGTTGGTCCTTCACAAGAACTCCACACTGAGAACGAACTTTTCCGCAATCTTCTTAGGCGCTAATGGTTTGCCAGTAGGACTGCATGCCTCGATATTGTACTTTACGCCCGGCTTCAACTTTTTGTTCGGGCCTCGTTTCGTCATTTTGCCTGAAGATTTGCTCGATCCGGATGGCTGAAAGAACAAAGATCGATTCGTTAATATATCTTCAAGTCATTTAAAACATGTGATGATCACCAGATGCCTGCTTATATAAATATATATACCTCGCCGGTCTTTGTTGTTTCAGGATCAACATGTTCTTCGTCATCGTCATAATCGTAGTTCATGACTTCATCAATTTCGTCGTCGCGATCGAATATCATATCACCCTCTCCGGTGTTGTTTAGAAATTTGGAGCCGTCATAATCTTCTTCATTCCGATTATCATCTGGCCCGCGTATCATATCGAACATGGTCTGTTCTCCCTCTCTGTCGGTATTGTCTGCCATAGCTTTTGTTTAACTAATCCAAAAGAAATATAAAACAATTTAGTATTCAAATTACATCGTCTCGAATAATAGATATAATCTCGAATACATCGTCTAGAATAATAGATATAATCTCGAATACATCGTCTCAAATAATATATAATATTGAATAGTACATCACTGACTATTAGCTAATAAAGATCGAATACTACAGAAGAATCTAGGACACTTGCGGTTCCTCCAGCGCGGGTGGGGGACACCCAAAGAGAAGGAACCCTCACATGATCATAGCTGAAGTGAGATCCCCGAAGATACTGCCACGTATTGGAGAACCTTCCGCCCTCTAACGCAACCATGTAGCGATGGACATGCTCGTCCTCCTCCCTGACACGGCGACGTGCCACCTCCGGCGGGGTCGGGTCCCTCCACACCGAAACTGGCACACGCGAACGCCACCAAACAAGATCAGGGTCGACGACGGGACCCGGGGCCGGGTTCCTCATCAAGCGGCGCGCCCCTCCAAGCCGCACCTCCCAGTGCCAGCCCGGCGGAGCCCACTCCCGGACATGGGTCGGCTGGACGTCGTCGCGGACGGGTCGACGGCGAGGATGCGCGCCGGGCATCGTCGAGAACAAATACTAGCTATATGCCTGCAAAAAGTAACATTTTTTTAATGATTGGATTTTGATAACTAAAATTTCTAACATTTCTATATAACACTAATTATGCTAATCTAAATAATCTAAATAACACTAAAATTTCTAACATTTCTAACATTGCTATATAACACTAATTTCTAACATTTCTATATAACACTAATTTCTAACTGATTAAGCACTTATTATATCCATCTAACATGCATTCATACATATATAATAGTGAAAAAATAATAATCTAAATAATCTAAACTAATTAAACATAGAAAATACGTGTGTGTGTACTAATTAAACACTAATTATCTAAACTAATTAAACATACAAAATAATAATCTAAATAATCTAAACTAATTAAAGACTAATTATCTAAACTAATTAAACATGCTTGTGTGTGTGTACGGGCTCAGGGCCGGAGGGCTCATAGCGGGCGACGGCGAGGC
>NC_057801.1:826212614-826226369 GCF_018294505.1 Triticum aestivum | reverse complement strand
ACGGGGACGGGGGCGGCGACGGGGACGGGGGCGGCGACGGAGATGAGCGGCGACGGAGACGATCGAGGGCGGCGGCGACGGCGACGGAGACGACGGAACAGAGGAACAAACAGAGGGACACTGAAATTTTCGTAGCTGTTGTATATATAGAAGGCACCTTTAGTACCGGTTGGAGCCACCAACCGGTACTAAAGGCCTGTTTTGGCCAGGCCAAGCGGCGGGAAGCGACCCCCTTTAGTACCGGGTGGTGGCACAAACCGGTACTAAAGGCCCCCCCTTTAGTACCGGTTTGTGCCACGACCCGGTACTAAAGGGGGTGCGCTGGCGCAGGTGCGGTGCGGCAAGTTTAGTCCCACCTCGCTAGTCGAGGGGCTACCGCACTGGTTTATAAGCCCCAGTGCGGTAGCTCTCTCGAGCTCCTCTCCTAACCAGGCCTACTGGGCCTACCTGTCCTCTTCGCCTAGTGGGCCTACTGGGCCTTCGCGGGCCTGCATCCTGGCCCAACGAAAGGTTGTGTCGCTAGTCGTACGCAGGCCGCTTTGGCCCAGTAGGCGGGCTTGTTTTTCTTAATTTTTTTTGCTTTATTTTTTTTGCTTTATTTTTTTGTTTTATTTATTTTTGAGTTGTTTTTTGTTGTATTTAGTGTTTCTTTGTGAATATTTTTGCTTTAGGTACAAAAAATTACAAACTTTCTGTTAGTGCCGGTAGATTTCAAATTTGAATAGTTTAAATTTTGAATTATTTGAAATTTGTGTGAATCACTAGTTTGTGAATAACTTAACTTTGAAAAAAGTTTTTTTAGTGATTCTTTTTTCTTATGTTTAATATTAGTGTGTTTTATTATTATATTCAATTTAGTAATGCTTAGGTTATTTAAAAAATGTAATGCCTTTGTAACAGTTCAGTTTTCGTCGGAAACACTGATACTTCGAAAGAGATTGTCCATTTTGTACACGAAGTGCATCCAGTTTTTGCCGTAACCCTCTCTACTTTCTTGCACATGCTATTTGTATGAAATTATGATACCATGCCAACTTTCAACCTTTTCTGAGTTCATTTGAATTGCTTTTCAATTTCAGGGTCATTTAGCTGGAAAAAAAATCAGTAAATGCATGAAAAGAATTTGTTTGCACATAAAATTTCTTCGCGTTTCAAATGCGAAAACACATAACTACCCTAACTATTACAGACATTCCCTCCTGGGTGTGAAACACAGAAGAAAGTGATGATAGTGAAGCAGATCACATCCCAGATCTTTGGGTGTGAAACTTTTTCTTCGCGTGTGTCCCTTTGCGCCGTAACCATGGAAAATCTTCATCATTTAACGGGATGCTCGGGTCAATATTCACTGTGAATGGAGCAATTTCATCAAACTTTTCATAATCTTCTGACTTGTCTGTCTTGTCATCCACTCCCACGATGTTTCTCTTCCCAGAAAGAACTATGTGCCGCTTTGGCTCATCGTACGATGCATTCGCTTCCTTGTCTTTTCTTTTTCTTGGCTTGGTAGACATGTCCTTCACATAAAAAACCTGTGCCACATCATTGGCTAGGACGAATGGTTCGTCTGCATACGCAAGATTGTTGACATCTACTATTGTCATTCCGTACTGCGGGTCTTCCGTTACCCCGCCTCGTGATACTGACCCATTTGCACCGAAACAAAGGGACCTTTAAACCACGTCGATAGTCAAGTTCCCATATGTCCTGTATATAACCATAATATGTTTCCTTTCCCGTCTTGGTTTCTGCATCAAAGCGGACACCACTGTTTTGGTTGGTGCTCTTCTTATCTTGGGCGATCGTGTAAAATGTATTACCATTTATCTCGTACCCTTTGAAAGTCATTATATTCGAAGATGGTAACTGGGACATCAAGTACAGGTCAGCTTCAATAGAGGTGTCATGCATGGTACGTGTCTGCAACCAGTTGGCGAAACTCCTGGTTTGTTCACATGTAATCCAGTCATCAGACCGCTCCGGGTGTTTGGAGCGTAGCAAATTCTTGTGTTCATCCATATACGGAGCCACCAAGGTGGAATTCTGTAGAACTGTGTAGTGTGCTTCAGTGAGAGAATGTCCGTCCATACATATTATTTGTTCCCCTCCTAGCATGCCTTTTCCATCCAGTCTGCCCTTATGCCGCGATTCAGGAACACCAATCGGCTTAAGGTCAGGAATAAAGTCAATACAAAACTCAATGACCTCCTCATTTTGATGGCCCTTGGAGATGCTTCCTTCTGACCTAGCACGGTTATGAACATATTTCTTTAAGACTCCCATGAACCTCTCAAAGGGGAACATATTGTATAGAAATACAGGACCCAAAACGTTAATCTCTTCGCATAGGTGAACTAGGACGTGCGTCATGATGTTGAAGAAGGATGGTGGGAACACCAACTCGAAACTGACAAGACATTGCACCAAATCATTCTGTAACCTTGGTATGATTTCTGGATCGATTACCTTCTGAGAGATTGCATTGAGAAATGCACATAGCTTCACAATGGCTAATCAAACGTTTTCCGGTAGAAGCCCCCTCAATGCAACCGGAAGCAGTTGCGTCATAATCACGTGGCAGTCATGAGACTTTCGGTTCTGGAACTTTTTCTCTGCCATGTTTATTATTCCCTTTATATTCGACGAGAAGCCAGATGGTACCTTAATACTGAGCAGGCATTCAAAGAAGATTTCCTTCTCTTCTTTGGTAAGAGCGTAGCTTGCATGACCCTAATGTATGCCGTCTTCTCCGTGCATACGTTGCTGGTCCTCCCGTGCCTCAGGTGTATCTTTTGTCTTACCATACACGCCCAAGAAGCCAAGCAGGGTCACGCAAAGATTCTTCGTCACGTGCATCACGTCGATTGCGGAGCGGACCTCTAGGTCTTTTTAATATGTCAGGTCCCAAAATATAGATTTCTTCTTCCACATGGGTGCGCGTCCGTCTGCGTCCAAATCACTTGCACAGTTTCTCTTTGCATCGGCAATGGCCCGACCTAGATCATCAACGGGCTCATCTGATGGCTCTTCTTCAGCTTCTTCCCGCATTGCCGGCTCAGCTTCTTCCCGCATTACCGGCTCAGCTTCTTCCCCCATTATTGTATCATCGTATTCAGGGAACCCATGGCCAGGATAGCTGTCGTCGTCCTCTTCTTCTTCATTGTCTTCCATCATAACCCCTCTTTCTCCGTGCTTGGTCCAAACATTATAGTGGGGCATGAAACCGGACTCAAATCAGGTGGACGTGAATGGTTCTTGATGTAGAGTAATTGTGACCATTCTTACAGCCAGCACATGGACAAGGCATAAAACCATCCGCCCGCTTGTTTGCCTCAGCCGCAAGCAGAAAAGTATGCACGCCCTCAACGAACTGGGGAGAGCATCGGTCATCGTACATCCATTGCCGGCTCATCTTCATTACACAACACCGAATATACCAAATTAATACAAGTTCATACATAAAGTTCATACAACACTTAAATGCAACAAACAAATAACTCTCTAGCTAAAGCATTTAAATGCAACAACAAATGCGATCAAGATCCCAACTAAGGTAACAATTGATCCAACAGCATAATGATACCAAGCCTCACTATCGATGGCATATTTTCTAATCTTTCTATTCTTCAAGCGCATTTTCTCCATCTTGATCTTGTGATCATCGACGACATCGGCAACATGCAACTGCAATTCCATCTTCTCCCCCTCAATTCTTTTCAATTTTTCTTTCAAGTACTCGTTTTCTCTTTCAACTAAATTTAACCTCTCGACAATAGGGTCGGTTGGAATTTCCGGTTCACATACCTCCTAGATAAAAATATCTATGTCAACTTGATGGGCATAATTTGTCATAAACACGAAATGCAACAAATAGTTTTAAAAGAGAATATACCACATCCGAATCATAACAAGGACGAGGGCCGACGGGGACGGATATCAAAACCATGGCACTATGTATAACAAACAATGTACGGGTAAGATAATTATTACATGATTAACTATATATCCAAATCACACAAACATCAATTTTTTATATAAAATTTCATGAACAAGAGGCTCACCACAAGGTGGTGCCGGCGACGGGACGGTGCGGGCGATCGACGGTGGTTACGACGGATATTTAGAAGGCACTAAGTAAACCACACCTACATATGCAAACTAAGTGTTATTTTTGACCTCAAATTGCATATAAATCAAATCTAGCACATATATATATTTCCTCCCAAATTACTAAGCTCACAAATTAGTAACTATATAAAGCATTGCAAGAGCTAATCTAGCAATGAGAGATGAAAGGACAAAGTTGCTAACCTTTGTGATCACTTGAATGGATGGGGGCCTTCAAATCTTGACAAATTTTGGGCAAAATGTGTGATGAGCTCGAGGGGAAGAGGAAGAACAGAGAGGAGAGGAGAGGGGAAAGGGGGAAGAACAGAGCGAGCTGGACGAAGGGTTTATATGCAGGAGGACCTATAGTACCGGTTCGTGGCACGAACCGATACTAAAGGTGCTGGAGGGGGCCCAGACTGACAACATCCTGCCACCACCCTCATTAGTACCGGTTCGTGGCACGAACCGGTGCTAAATGTTAGCCACGAACCGGTACTAATGAGAGCGGCCCGGCTAGCCGTTGGAACCGGCACTAATGTATACATTTGTGCCGGCTCTAATACAAACCGGCACTAATGTGCTGTACGTTTGACCCTTTTTCTACTAGTGGTTTTATATGAATTAAAATTCCTACCGTCTATCTATCTATCTATACCTATACTAATTCTTGACTTCCTAGAAATTTCCACGTTAATTAGAAATTAAGAACCGTTAATCTGGTGGTCCCGAGTAATAATGATCCAGATTAATCGGTGATTATTAATCAAAAAAACAAAAATAGATGAGACTCCACGTTAACTTTAGATAAAAATAAGGCAGATGAGACTCCATGTTAACCCTGTATAAAAATAATGCCCCTAGATCTCCACGTCTAACACGTCTCCTCTCGATCTCCTTCGTCTAACACGTCTCCTCTCGATCTCCTTCGTCGATTGGAGTCATCCCTTCTCCTTGATCTTCTTCCCCACATGCCGCCGTCCCATGTCTTTTCTTTTTCCCTCACAATTCTGGCTCTTCCAATCCAATCATGAGACCGCAGCCACCCTATTTTCTAGCAAACACTATCAGCTCTCTAGGACGTGTTTGATTGATAACAAACTACTGAGAAAGTCAATTTCTTTTGCCACAAAGATGATGTGATTTAAACACAGGAAGTGTTCCAGAGAATAATGATCCATGGACTCGGCCATGCTGCCCGCACAGCCCAACATTGCGATGCAACAAGACGAGTTCTTTCCGACGATCACACACATACGGAAGCTAACTGGGTTACTTTCCGAGCTGACCGGACAAATCAAGATAGGCATGTACACAAGCTGATTGATTTCTCGCCGGGGATATGGCCATGCATGCAAGTGCACAGAATTTGATGTCCTTTGGCCATAGATCAATTCCAGTATGTGGTATTTTGTTTGTATTATTGCAGGTCGATTGTGTAGGTATTTGATCCCTAGATCAAATCATGCGGGTACTATACACGGACGTGTGTAAAGCTTTGCCTGAAGCAAGCAGGTAAATTGAGATCAATGAAGCAATCTTTTTTGATCTAGCAGGTTCAAATCCAACAGATTGATCAGCTTGCGCAAGCTAGCTTTGTACATGGAGATTAGTTGCAGCGACACCACATCAGGATGCAGACCGAGCTGGGTTTTGTAGGTCCCTCTCGCTGGAGTGTAGTACGCCACATCTCAATGGACTGTCTCGGTGAAAGTAGAGCAGAATATGGGCAACACGTGCATTAGTTTATATATGCCATGGCGCACGTCGAGCACCAAACAGATAGTCTGCACGGTCTAGACAGCGGAGCATGCTCGCTGAATCTGTTGCTCAAGAAAAGTGAGGGCAATTTCAACCCTGTAGCTGGTGGTCATGGCGCGACAGTCATATGAATGGTCCAGGTAACATGCTCGATGAAGCCTCATTCTCATAAATAACAAATAGTGGGAAACTATTGGTGCTCATCCGTATGTCTGCATGTAGATGGAGTTCACAGCGCTATGGTCATATCTCAGATCAATGGTTCCGTTACGTGTACAATTATTTGTAGATTAATCGATAGAAAAAAAACTTGCTATTTATCTTTCTAACTTGCTAATTGAAACATAATTATTCTTTTAATTATCGGCAATAGTAGCAATGGGCAGTGGAACATTCAACTTCTGGCACGCTTTATCAATTTTGACAGTGCTATCTTATCTTATATCTTATATCTTATATCTTATATTTACTAATTGAAGGCAGCTTTCAAGTCTTCTAATTAATCCACATCATCAAAATTAATCATAATTAGTTACACCGTTGGATTGTAAAATATACGTCCATGATAAAAAGAAAACTTTGCGTAATGCAGATGGTACCATCCCAAAATATGGCACCTGACACGTACAATGTTCTTAAACTTGCCAACTAAAAAATAGAGGAAAATCAACTCTCCTCCAAAAAGAAAAAATAAATCATATCCGTCCGCTCTGTATTTTCTTAGACAAACATGGTTCCCAGGATCGCGTCAAGAAAATTAGCACCTCACATCGATCTGTTCTAAAAAAGCATCGATCTGTACCCTCAAAAAAAAAACATCGATCTGTTTTGAGGGACAAAAAAAACATCGATCTGTTCCTTTAAAATATTGATAGCCTCCGTCTCAAAAAAAAAAAGATAGCCTGCTCCGTTACAACTCTACCGATAAAGTAGATGGGAGTCGTGAAGCTTTTGTGCCAATTAAAAAAGGAAAAGACGTCTCTTCCTAAAAAAAGATAAAACATCTATCTGGGCTCCTCTACATTTTTTTATGCCACCACGGCTCCTGTGCATAGCCGCACATTTCAATACTTCTCACTAATCCACGTCACCAAAATTAACTACACCATTGAACTGTGAAATTAATGTCCAATGTAAAAATGAAAACTTGCTGAACAAAGATGACCAAGTCCAAAAAAAGGCATCTTGGACATAGTTCAAAAAAAAATATACATATAAAATGAAAAAAAAAGATGCAATCCAAGGATCTCATATAAAAACATTAATCATAAAAGAAATTCTATGACACTTTGTTGGTTAAGACCAGAATTTAAAATCTGGATAATATATGCTGCTTATAGTAATGAGAATATACGACAAACTCCTCTTTATATATGTATATTATTAGCTACGATATCAGGTATGTTGATGAAAGCCGTGCATGCATACATCCATTATTGTGTATAGAAACATACTTTTTATAATTCTACAATGCTTGCCTGGCAAAAAAACAATATATATGAGTATTTTTAGGTAGGACAAGACATGAAGATATATATCACAATATGACAGTTGATCCTTTTTAGAAACTTATGGGTCAGAAATACATGATATATGTAAGAACATTTGCATTTGTAACCACGTTTTCTACCAACATAATAGATATAGACTTACACTAATATAACTTTCATAAGGTAGCACATTCATATTTCCACATATTATCTATAAATCTGTGCTTTTTCTCGCCATCATATAATGACAATATTGATAAGGTTGTCACACAATTGGACGCAAACAATCTAAGCACAAAATAATCCAAAGCAATGTAACATTGTTGAACCCTTTGTCCAACAAAGATAAACATGCATGTATAGCAATGATAACCCATATCAACATATTCGTATTATTGTCCGACATTTCTAATTAGCAATAACTTTGTTGTATTTGACATGACAAGTGCTAGCCCGTGCAAGTGCACGGGTTGACGGCTAGTTTTTATTAATTCTGCCGGACTGGGAGACATGGACACACACAACAGGATACGAAGGAAGTGCATGGAGGTGTGGACTTTGTGGGCCTTCATCCGGCTTTCGTTCTAATCAGTGATCTTTCTCGTTGTCACTGGTTTGGTTGTTTATACCTACTTTGTATTTTTTTATTTAATCAATAAAGCCAAAAAATAATAAAATATATATGTCGACTTGAATGAAATGTGTTATGATCAGTTTTGGAACTTTCTATATGATCCACATTAGTAACATATTTTGTTTATATATTGGTTCTTGTATAACTGTGTAAATCGAAATGGACTTTAGTTCTTGCACGTTCTAGCGTAGTTCCTTCGCCAGGTCATTTCTTTGCACCGATGGCTCACACATCCATCCCACGTTGTGCTACCACATCCTATCTAGCATAATTTCCTTGAACATAGGTATACCTTATCATGCACATCCAACTTGAATTTGAAGGCACTTTTCATGTTTGTATTTGACATAGACTCGATGCAGTTTGTGTCAAATACACATGGTTATACGGCTTGTCATTTTGGTTAGATATCATCCATTAATTACATATCCAACCGTCAAAATGATTTTGGTGAAGTGGATCTATATAGTTCTACGATCAGAACGTCGTATTGTCCTTTCAATATATAACATGTATTATGTTCGCATAGGGAACACCGTTCGTGTATGTGATTATATCTAAATAAGTAATGATCATGAAATTCGCACTAATGAGTAAACGGATCATATTTAGATTTATCACTTTATGTATTTCTATCATATATTGTGTACCTTTTATTGTTGTTGTTGCAAATAGGTTGTTAGTAATGATGCATTTACCGGAATATAAATGGAATGACCAAATATAATTTAAAAAATAATTGTGTTGTCTTGTTCTTGGCAAGAGTATTGTTTCAATTTAAATTGTTGTTTATGGAAGCAAATAAACCTACAGATACTATTGAAAGGTAGACAAAAGGGCTTCGACCTATTTCTAGCTTTAGCACTCTACCTCACAATGCACACTGAGAATAAAACGTAGTGAAATAATTATGACGTGTCTTGGACAAATCTCAAAGTCTAACCATAATGAAACTATTGCTTACTAAAAATTGGAAGCTAGGGGGGATAGTGGATCTTCCTAATTGTTTTGGACAAAGCTCTAAGTCTATTGATTGTTCGTATTGCTTACCGAAAATTTGGAAGCTAAGTGTTTTGCTTTTCCTTGAAAAAAACTAAAAGGTTTTAGTTCGTTATCCTTTGATTACCTTTGCATTTGGTTTTTATACATATTTTTGCTTTCTTTGTGTTTCTTTGTAAAAGTAAAAGCAACCAAAAACATCATTTTCTTCATATTTTTTATCAACAGAACAATTATCTGTGTCTTGTAAAAACATTACCATGTTGGATATACTATTCTTTGATCTTCACTTGTATCTGTCGGGAATTAGTCCATCCGTCTCATAATATAAGGGCATTTTTGGCACTAGTGTAATGTCAAAAATGCTCTTATATTTTGGGAGTTTGGGATGGAGGGAGTACTTATTATGCAATTACTCTTCTGCTTCACTTATATACTTAGAGTAAACTTACGAATGATTATGCATACCAGGCACCTCCAATCATATATATGTTGGGAAGTAAACAAGCATCCTTCGAATCTATCAAATTATATGCAAAACAATGATCTCCAGATTCTAAAAAATATGGAGTTATATAATAATGATAAACAACATTAGTTGGAAAATTAATTTGAACATATCAAGTTGTGGTGGCGGTAGTATCCAGGTTCATAGGTTATCATCACGCTTATGTTTCCTTCAATAATGTTACTATTAAAGAACACATGATTGTGGCTTTCATGCTCTCTAGTTGGCCTCTCACAGTCTTATGCTAGCCTTCACTTGTACTAGGAACAAACTCTGCTTGTGCATTCTAAATCCTTGAGCCAGAGTTCATGCCATAAGTGTCCACTATACCTACCTACTGACCGGTAAAGGTCATTCAAGTAAATTGGCATCGACGCATAACATAAATACTGAAAACATTGTTATCAATGATGAAAAAAATATATATTGTGTTGTAGTATCATTTGAAGTGCACAAACTTTTGATAGTGATTAAGTGGAGCAAAGGGGGTAGGCCCATTAAATAAAGATGCATGACATGCCTATCTTAAAAAATGGGGTAGTGAAGATTCTTGCCCGCCTAAAATAGCTCAATAAAAGATAGAGGAAAAAGCTCTGACACCATCATAGGGGGAAGGGAGGACTGGTGTATTACATCGGATTAAGGATATCTATAGTAACCGAAAGTGATGGGAGCAAAAGCTGAGCCAACTTCTGAAAATTACTTAAGCACATGGCAATCCCTTCTTCCCTCTGCGAAGGGCTTATCCTTTTTTACTTTTTATGTTGACGCAATTTCATCTTTCTTTAAGCACCAACTACTGAGCATGAGGATTATTCTTAGCTTTGTATGCATTCTTCTTAATAGTAATTTATTTTGTAATGCATGACTATGATGGTTGATCTTCAAGTTTGGATACCTAGTCATCATCCTTATTTCACTGATGTCTATGCACTGCATTATGTTCATAGTGTAATCTTGTAAGAATTGTGAGATACCTCATTATCACTTCATGTTTTGTTCAACTTTATACAATTATGCTTCTTGTTACTAGAATTATCATTCTCTATGTGGTCAAAGTTTTGCTCTTTAAGTAACATTGAAACTTCTTTTTCAATTGTCATCTACATGCTCGAGGACAAACATGGATTAAGCTTGGGCATATATACTAATCTAAGGTATCTATAATTTTTAATGCATTCGTGCTATATTCACATCATTTCTGTTGGACTAACATATTAATCTAGTGCCAAGGCCACTTGATGTTTTCTAGTTTTTTTGTATACCATAGAAAAATGATATTTTCGTGGAAGAACATGTGCGGCAAGTTTGATCACCGAGAGGTTAATATGGGGGCCTCGTCTCCACCTGTAGGGGCTAGCTGGGCAACCACACATCCCTCTCCAAATACCGAGCTCCTACTGCATGGTGGCAACGGAGGTCAGTTAGAGGCACCCTTTGTCCACAAACTTGTCCCCGATGTTTTGCACCTGCCCTAATGTATTCAGATTTTTCAAAGTTGCGAAGCTCCTGTGCCGAACAAAATGGTGTCAGTACTCAGCATCAAGAAAAGAACTGCCCGAGGAGGGATCCAATATCGGAGGGGGCTCTCGCCCTGTAGGGGGCATGAACACCATGGACTAGATGGGGAAACCTTCTCTCCCACCTAGGGAGAAGGTCAGGGAAGAAGAAGGACGGGCTCTCTCTCTCTCTCTCTCTCTCTCTCTCTCTCTCTCTCTCTCCTCTTTTCAGTGGCGCTGAAGTGCCACCGAGGGATCTCTGATCACCACATCGTCTCCATTGCCTCCACTGACTTCACCACCATCTCCATCAAATTGCCCTCCATCTATACAATGGTCCGCACATCCATAAATCTTTGTAATCCGCTACCTGAATATGGATTTTTCGCTATAAATTATTTTCCAATGATTTGTTGCACTATCGTTATGTATGAGTAGTTTTATTTTGTCCTATGGTGTTGGTGATCTATTATGATTGATATGAGTTGTGTGTTATGATATGGTGTTGTTCTTAGGTGCCCGACGTATGAGCGCACATGTATGTTGGATCACACTTTAGGATTAGCAATATGTCTAAGATAACTATGCCTTGAGTATAGCAATTGATGCATATGGGATAAAGAGGAGCTATAGTTGTTAATTCTACGGTAGGGTTTAACTTAATAAAATTCCTAGTATTTGCTGATGCATCCTGAGATTTAAATGGTGAGTATGTATGAGTCCAAATATGGGTAGTACATTAGCATAGGCCGTTCCCACGTTTAAAACTCGAATGCATAATTACCAGTCTAGTATCATAGCCAATTGTTTAGGGATAATTCCGCAACACCTACCACCTGCACTGCACACTCACTCTCTTTATTTCATTGTACCTTTACATTACAACAACTAACCTTTATTTAGTACTCCCTTAGATCCCAGAAAAGTGTCGTGGCATTAGTTCAAATTTGAACGAAAGCCAGGACACTTTTTTTGGATCGGAGGGACTAGTATTTTAGAATCTTTTAAACTATCTCTATTTGAGGTCATATTTGATTTACTAGTCCCCTTATATTTGGGGTCATATTTTGACCATGATTTTAACTAAGAAAATATAAGTTATACATAGTAAAAATATTATCAAAAAACTATGTTCAAATACGGATACAATGATATAATTTTTGGTGACATGATGACATGCATTAATATTTTGTTAGTTAAATCTATAATTAAAATTTGACACAAAATATGACGGGGCCAATAAAATAAACGAGGACCTCAAGGGTCTACTAAAATATCTCGACAAAACTGCTGCAGGTTCAACACGCGGGTACAGTAGTGCAGCACATTATCGGAGCTGGGTGCTGTGTTTCCAGTCCATTAACTGTTTTCGAGATTCCCAGTCCATTGACTATTGCTAGTTTACTCTTTGCTTTATTGCGATGGATACTATGCATGACATTATCAGAGCGGTTTAAAGAAAGACATTTAAAAAAAAGGAGGATAGACCTTCGCCTTTGCATCTGGAAAATGCATGCGGTCATTTTATTAATTATTCACAGAGGTCATACAAAGTACTCCCTCCATCCCTTATACAAAGCCAGTATGAAAAATACATTTTACATCTATACAAGGCCACTAGGCAAAAATTAGTTATATTTCCTTGTACTATTAACTGTTTTAATACATGCATGCATGTAGTCATAATGACATTGTACTACTTCTTTCTAAATTCCTTCCTTGCATGCATGTGGGCGTATTAATGATTCCGGTTAACGAAAGGAAAAGTGGGCTTGCAAAGCAGTCAGACTAGCCACAATGGGTAGTAACATAGAGTAGTAACATGCCCATGTTAATACTCTATGTTACTATCTCTATAGTGGGAAGTAACATATGTGTGGTAACATGTAACACTTTATTTATTACGCTATATTCTCATCTTGCCTTGATATGTGTGATGTTACTCATACTAGTAGTAACTAGCTATGTTAGCACATGCCTCTCTTTCTTCATTTATTGCTTGCCACATCATCTATTTTATCTAGATATATGTGATGTTACTACCTATATTACTCCCACTGTGGATAGTCTCATTAAATTTTACCTTGGTACCTGTAATTTGAGTTTGTGGCCTTGTATAAGGTAATGGAGGGAGTAATACATATCAGTCAGTCTGAAGCCACAATCTAAGCAACACCTGTTGCTACTCCTATCCCATTGATGAAGATGTGCCGAATATCCGAGCCCAATACCAAACGGACATCGCACCAAACCCTGACATCTGAAGCCGGATGCCCCATCCTAGCCACACACCGGGACTACTGGATCCCATACCGGACCGACGCACTCTCAGAGGCAGCCGCCACCATCTTCCACCGGTCCTTCTCTAGAGCAGAAACTGACCCATCGACCTTGCCTGGTGTGCCATCGACACCACCATGACGCCAGACAACTCCATCATCCTTCACGTATCTGTCCACACGCGCCCGTCGCCGAACCTCCGCAGCACCATGCCACCGGGATCCGCCGTCGGCCTTGCGGTGGATGAGACACCGCTCTTCCGCTTGTCCCATCCAACGAACACTTTTTTCAGAACGATGCCCTCGGGAGGGACAACGATATCAAAGGTACCATCATCGTCCGATCTGGTAGATCCAGATCTAGGGTTCCCTTGAAGCATCACGAGTGAGGTGCCACGACCAATGATGCCTCGAGAAGGGAACGACGTCATAAACGCCGCCTTCGTCCGCCATGACTGAAGTCGGCTCGATTTTCACC
>NC_057801.1:826211213-826212363 GCF_018294505.1 Triticum aestivum | reverse complement strand
TGGCTGGAACCAAATGGAGCCCCGCCATGGAGATGAGGGCCGCCGTCGGCACGTCGGTAGGGAGGATCCTGCCGCCCCTCACCGGTCCTTCTCGCGCCACCAGCCGGGCAAGGCTGTACAAAGACGGATCTGGACAGGACGCCAGATCCGTAGCCATCGAAGCCACCCATGCGCTCGCGGCCACCACACTGCCGGCCATGTAGATTCCCATCACCACCCCGCAGCAGGGGCGCCGTCCTGACTGCCGCCCCCGGCCTCCCCACGTGCGACGCGGCCTCCGCCTCATAGGATCTGCCGCGGCGACCACCCGCCTGGATCTGCGGTGCAAGGCCCGCCGCCACCGCGGCCCTTGCCGGCGGCAACTGCGGCTATGGATGGAGGAGCGGGGAGGGGCTGGCGGCGCGGGACCGGGAGCCCATGGCGCCGCCCGATGGGAGGGGAGGAGAGGGGGAGGGGAGCTTTAAAGAAAGACACGGGGGGCCTCTAGCTAATTAACATGGAGTACACTCGATCACAAACAGACCCCGTCAGTTCGTCGTCGTGCTCGATCAACAGCGCTCTCCTGCTCGCTCGACAAGCTGTTCGTTCGACGCATGCACATGCCATGCATGGCACGGACCCGCCGCGTGCATGCATACATGCAGACGGACATACCGTACGCGGCTCGTGGCCTCGTCCAAACCAAACGTACTAGACAATCGTGTACCAACCCGTGCGTACATAGCCGTGCGTCGGCCGTCCAAGTCGGGACACGGGCTGAACGCCGACGCAACCAGCCGGCCGTCCGGCCACAAACAAGTTAAGAAGGCGAGGCCGTCGCGCGCGCGTAGAACCACCATGTCTGTGGCTGCCCTCTGTCTCTGTGCCGACTCATGCTCATGGGCGCGGCTTCACCGTAGGCTGGAGCGCCGTGTGTACAACTACAACGACCGGAGCTGAGCAACCCCCCCTTGTCGTGTCGCCGTGCATCAGTGCATGCATCCTCAGTCTATCAAAGCGCGCGGGCTCGCGACTTGAATTCGCCTTTGCCTTCTCTCTAGCTTCTACCCATCTCCTTCCCTCTCTCTCTCTAGCTGTGTAGCGCGCTCTCTCTCCACGTCCAAGTCTCATCATCTTCCCCGGTTTCCCGCGGATGCAACAGAGCCAATTA
>NC_057801.1:826209099-826210834 GCF_018294505.1 Triticum aestivum | reverse complement strand
AACAAGCAGGACAAGCACAAAAGGACAGAGGAGGAGCATTGATATCTTCCTCTCTCACTCCTCTCGTCTCTACCACCGGCCTTTGCATTCATATCATCTTTCATCTCTATCTCCCACGCTCCCACACTCACTCCTCACTCCTACTCCTACCTTTCATCCCCTCTTCTGTCCCTCCACCACTCTTCCCCCATCCCATCCCATCTGCCAAGAAACGCCGGAGGTCGCCGCTTGCGGATCCGGAGGTGGAAGAGAGAAACGTTGGATCAGGGGAGGCAGGAAAGATGGCTGACGAGCCCCAGCCCGAGCCACAGCTGGTGATGCCTCTGGTACTTGAAGCAACCAGACCGTTGTGCGCACCTCTGCAGCAAGGTCTCGATGTGAGTGTCTATCTACTCCATCTAGCACTGCATGTTAATTCACTACCTTTCTGGCACCGTTTCTCAAATCCACTTGGAGTGGTTCTTCACAAGTTTCGCCCCAAGAAAATCCCTACAAGCATATGCAGTCGTCACCCCCGTGCTCATGCATGTAGTCATGCTAGCGAGCAACACGCCTGGTTTCCTTTTTGCGTGTTAAATCAGTTATTTCAACGCCAAAAACTATCTTTCTGCCGCCGCTTCTCAAATCCACTTGTAGTGGATCTGTTCTTCACAAGTTCCGTCCAAGAAAAATCCATACAAGCACATGCAAGTTTTGTTTCAACGCCACTTCAGGTTTCTTTTTGTGTGTTAAATCTTTTACTTCAACGCCAATAAGATCAGGGGAAACCTCATTCTTATTATTATTGCACAAGTATTGCTTTCTCCCGCCGCTTCTCAAATCCACTTGGACTGGATCTGTTCTTCACATGTTTCGCCCCCTAAAAAAATTCCTACAAGCACGTGCAGCCGTCATCCCGTACGTGCTGATGCTATTGCTAGCTAGTAGCATGCACGGTTTTTTTTTTTGTGTGTTATTAAATCTTTTATTATTTCGACGCCAATAAAATTTGGGAAACCATGTTCTTATAATTATTGCTTAGGATGAAGCTTTATCACGGCTATTTTGTGTTAATCAATTTCATTTTCATATCCTGTTCTGCGATTCAACGTAGCAACAGCTGATCTATTGAATGCTAGCTAGTAGCACAAGCGGTTTCTCTTATGTGTGTTAAATCTTTTATTTGGACGCTAATAAGATTTGGGAAACCTTGTTATTTTCATTATTTCTTGGGATGATGCTTCATCATGGCTATTTTGTGTTAATCAATTTCATTTTCATATAAAATTTAGGACGTCCCTGTTCTGCGATTCAACGTAGCAGCAGCTGATCTAGTGGATGCTAGCTAGTAGCACGCGCTGTTTCTTTTATGTGTGTTAAATCTTTTATTTCGACGCCAATAAGATTTGGGAAACGTTGTTGTTTTCATTATTTCTTGGGATGAAGCTTTATCATGGCTATTTTATGTTAATCTATTCCGTTTTCATATAAAATTTAGGACGTCCCTGTTCTGCGATTCAACGTAGCAGCAGCTGATCTAGTGAATGCTAGCTAGCAGCACAAGCGGTTTCTCTTACGTGTGTTAAACCTTTTATTTGGACGCCAATAAGATTTGGGAAACCTTGTTGTTTTCATTATTTCTTGGGATGAAGCTTTATCACGGCTATTTTGTGTTAATCAATTCCGTTTTCATATAAAATTTAGGACGTCCCTGTTCTGCGATTCAACGTAGCAGCAGCTGATCTAGTGGATGCTA
>NC_057801.1:826191739-826208861 GCF_018294505.1 Triticum aestivum | reverse complement strand
TTTCTTTTATGTGTGTTAAATCTTTTATTTCGACGCCAATAAGATTTGGGAAACGTTGTTGTTTTCATTATTTCTTGGGATGAAGCTTTATCATGGCTATTTTGTGTTAATCTATTCCGTTTTCATATAAAATTTAGGATGTCCCTGTTCTGCGATTCAACGTAGCAGCAGCTGATCTAGTGAATGCTAGCTAGCAGCACAAGCGGTTTCTCTTACGTGTGTTAAACCTTTTATTTGGACGCCAATAAGATTTGGGAAACCTTGTTGTTTTCATTATTTCTTGGGATGAAGCTTTATCACGGCTATTTTGTGTTAATCAATTCCGTTTTCATATAAAATTTAGGACGTCCCTGTTCTGCGATTCAACGTAGCAGCAGCTGATCTAGTGGATGCTATCTAGTAGCACGCGCTGTTTCTTTTATTGTGTTAAATCTTTTATTTGGACGCCAATAAGATTTGGGAAACCTTGTTGTTTTCATTATTTCTTGGGATGAAGCTTTATCACGGCTATTTTGTGTTAATCAATTCTGTTTTCATATAAAATTTAGGACGTTCCTGTTCTGCGATTCAACGTAGCAGCGGTGGATCTATTGGATGCTTATGAGGAAGCTTTTAAATCTATGACCCGACGAGCCAGAGACATAGCACCCGCCCTCTACTGCAACAAGCCTATAACTCCCCTTCCTAACCCACACAATCGGCCAAGACAAACTTCTTCTGCTGCTTCTTCTTCCACCTCAAGAAAGAAAGATAAAGCAAAGAAAACAAAGCAATCGGAGGAGGAGCTTGATGATTATGAAGATGTGAAGAAATGGGGTCACAGCCATTTCATAATAGAAATGTATTACGATGATAAGGCCACGGGTTACAAGTACGATGGAATGATGGTTCAACTTCTCATATGTGACTACAATGGCTACCTGGTTGGTTTAAGAAGCTTTGCATATGATCGATGGTCCAAGTGGTACTATTGTAGTGATGACTTTTCCCTTCCATTCTTTCTCAAAGATGGCGCAAGCAAGCTCCCAATAGAAGGTGATCATGAGAAAAGGTAAGTGTGGATCATTAGTACGTACTTTTGGTTCTGCCATATCTTCAACTGCTTCTAGGAGTATTTTTTTAACACATTGATCTTGTAAGTGCAGGGCTCTTCTTGGAGGGCGCCCCACTTTCGTCCACATCTTTGAGAAACTTGGCTATTACCCGGGTACTGGAGACACCGAGGAAATGGGAAAAGCATTCCTAGAAGCTGTGTTGGTATTTTGTGAGGCAAGGCGGGTCGTATGGATATTCATGGAAGTGAAGGAGAGAATTAAAAGGAAGGAAGAACCAAGGGACTTAGACTGCACCATCCCTGGTAGAGAAATCCACATGCACTATGCGTGGGGTGATGTTTCGGATTGGGGTCTTGACTCCAAACTAGTGTTAACTTCTGCCCAGAAAGGAGTGTACACGCCACCTAGGGACGACGATGGTAAGGCAGAAACTCTAGTAGTAATTGACAAGAGGAGCACGTTTGAGAGACTTATCGCACACGGAAGGGAAAGTGGACATCTGGGGCTGATAATGCGTGATGACGGTGTATTGGCTCCAGAGGGCAGCCGGGTGCTCATGCTGTTGAGGAAGAAGAAGGATCAGTTGGGAGCTAAATGCCGTGAACCGTATTTCCGTAAAGTGAAGGAGAATGAAGACGATGAGTGACGGCTGTACGTTCTGTGCTCCAGCAGGTCTGTTCTTTGCTAAACCAACCAGTTTTGGAACATAAGAAATACAGTACTGGCTACTATTTTATTTGCGCACCTCGGTTTCTCACACATCGCCTGTTTCCTTACTTCGCTGTGCAGGACCCAGCAAGTTTGCATCCTGCATTGTCAAGGAGGGGAGAAGAAAGAAGAAACTGCAGAGGAGAGTCTGATGGCGAGATGGCCAAGCTTCAGTCTGCTCGACGACTAAGCTGTGTCTGTGTGCACCTCGCCTCGCCTCGCCGTGTGTCAAGTCGCAAGTTTCGTCGTCTTTAGTTAGTGTTGAACACCAGAGTTGCAACTTCTGTTATCATCCTTTAATTTGGACAAGAACTATGCTAATTAACTGGTTGTTTCCTTCCGGATGTGTACTCGACAATGCATCGTTATGCCATGCACTTGGTTAATTTATTTCTCTCGTGTTATCTACAGCATTGCTCCGGCTTTTCTTTTTTGCTGTCTGAAGCATTGCGCGCGGTTGATTGGGCTTGGAAGCAGGGGAGGTTTTGGCTGTTCATTGCTAGGCGGACCAAGAGCTTGGTCACACTCACAGCACAAGGCGCACGATCTGCTCGGCGAGCGACGCTGACCAGAGCAGGCCTGCCGTCAACAACACCTGCAGCTGGTGAGCGGCGGAACGACGACGCCCACTCTATAGTTGCACTGTTGCGCACCTCACGCGGTTGTAAAATGCAACGGGTAATCATGAGGAGCTCTCCTCGGCAGTTTGCAAACACGCTTGAGGAGCTGTCCTCGGCGCCCCTTGCTGCTGTACCTTTGACGACAGGTCATTCTACCACGACCGAGACGACGACTCCTCGAGAACTTTGGTCATTTCTTCCAAGGCAATGCAGAGTGAGGCGGAGTGTAAACTCGACTCATTGATATGTAGACCCTGCAATAAATCATTTCTTTCTTTTTTGTTTCTTAACTTCCTCTTCTTTAAATAATGTTGGAATTGCAATAGAAAAGAACGATGATAATGTGTGTGTTTCGGTGGGAACGCTAAAACGAATGGAGATCAACAGACTAAAGGTTTCTCCTAAGTGTTTGAGCACCCTACCTAACCCTGATATTGAGGAGGATGGCCCGGTTTCCTTCCACTTTGTTGGAGTGGTTACCGAGGTTGGATTGGATGAAGAAAGACCTGGGTCAATGTTTTTGTGACTTCATAGCATCTTTGCGTAAATCAAAATCCCATTTCTCAAAAAAGAAAAAAAGGAAAAACCCGTCCAAGAAGGAGAAGAAGTCCACTCCGACCCGAGTTTCCACGTGAGAGGCATGTCCTGAAATAGCAAAGGTCCTTCAGACTTGGCTAACTAAACACGTCGGTGATTGCTGCTGGAAGGGCAAGTTGATGTCATATGGGGGTCGATTAGTTCTAATCAACTCAGTACTAACTAGTATGCCCATGTTTTTACTCCCGTTCTTCGAAATTCCAAAAGGGGTCCGAAAGTGACTTGATTTCTTTAGATCTCGATTCTTTTGGCAGTCTGATGAGGCCAAGAGGAAATACCGTCTCGCGCGATGGGATATCCTTTGTCGACCTAAAGACCAAGGGGGTCTCGGTATTGAGAACTTGGAAACTAAGAATAAATGTCTAATGAGCAAATGGTTGTACAGGTTAGGGACAGAGCCGGAGGGCATGTGGTCTCAAATCCTGCGCAATAAGTATTTGCACTCGAAAACGCTAGCCCAGACTACCATCCGACCAACTGATTCACCGTTCTGGAAGGGACTTATGAGAACGAAGGATCTATTCTTTCGTAGGGTCAAATTCTTGGTTGGCAACGGGATGTCAACTAGGTTTTGGGAAGATACATGGTTAGGAGAGACACCTTTGGCCTTACAATATCCTACCCTTTACAATATTGTGCAACGTAAGGAAGATTACGTAGGTATCGTCCTTCAAACTATTCCCTTGAATATCCAGTTCAGACGTGCGTTAGTGGGTGCGAGATGGACAGCCTGGATGCACTTGGTTCGGAGATTGATTGAAGTTCGACTCGCCGAGCCTGCCAGACTCTACACAATGGAAGTTAACTAAAAATGGGATATTTACGGTGAAATCCTTTTATACGGATTTGATTAATTCTAGCCCCCTCTCAAGGTCACTTCATATATGGAAGATTAAAGTTCCTTTGCGGATTAAAATTTTCATGTGGTTTGTCCACAAGCAAGTAATACTCACAAAGGATAACCTTCTTAAGAGGCGATGGGTAGGCAACTCGCGGTGTTATTTTTGTGCTCAAGATGAGACAAAACAACATTTATTCATTGAATGCCCACTTGCCAAGTTACTTTGGAGAACGATCCATATAGCTTTTAATATTAATCCCACAGTAGATATTGCGTCTTTGTTTGGGACGTGGTTAGCTGGGGTTGAACAGGTCACGACAGCTCGTATTCGGATTGGAATATGTGTGTTACTATGGGCTATATGGAACTGCAGAAATGATATGATTTTTAACAGACAACACAACTTAACTTTTTTGCAGGTTATCTTCAGAGCTACAGCTTGGATCCGTACGTGGTCCTTACTCACTCCTATGAACTCCAAGGAGCCTTTGGTTACTGGGTGCAACCAATGGGAGATGGTAACTCGGGCTATATTCAACCGGTTCGGATGGCGGTCGCATAACAGGATAGAGGGCTAGAGAGCTTGTCCTTATTATCACCGTATCGGTTGTTTTCTTTTAGGCCCTTTATTTTTTCCGATCTTGGCGCTTTGACTTTGCTCTGTTTGCGAGCTATAAGACCTTTATGATGATACTTTCTGGATTTTTAATAAAAGGGCCGCATGCATCATCATGATGCAGAGGCCAGGGGTATACCTCCATTTCCAAAAAAAAATGTGTGAATTTCGTGTTAATTTCCGAGCCTGGTAAATGTGACTTCCGTACACATGTCCTAGACCACCTATCAGGTCGTTTTGACTTCACATGGCATAGTCTACTAACACAAGAAAGGTTTGGACGAATCTTACTTTGGGATATAAACCACAACCATCGACTTGTTAGCCTTTTCGACTGGTTATTTTCACATGAAATTTCACCTCCGAAACAGAGCTTGTAATTTTACATGGAGCCTTGTCGCAGTCTACGGGGCTGCCCAAGATGAGCATAAATCCGTTTCCTTCATGAATTGGTGAATCTGGCTAAGGATAACCCGCATCCAATGCTTATTGAAGAGGACTTTAATATCCTTGGTACTCGAAAGAGAAAAATAATGATAGTGATTGATGGTTTTATTCTTGTGCATGAAGACTCGCTGGACTTTCCTATTCAGTGCTTGTGATTGATAGTTTGAATCTTCAGAAAGCCTGTATGTCGGGGCGACAATTCACTTGGGCCAATAACTGTTCTGTGCCAACATACAAAAAGTGTGACAGGGTACTCATGGATACCGAATGGAGATAAAATTTCCTTTGGTAATTGTGCGGGCGCTAGAACATATCGATGCAACTATTAGATCATGCGCCTATCAATCGTGATTCTACTTCTACGAACCCATCTACTCGCCACCCTTTCAATTTTGAATTGAGATGGCCGCACGGGGAAGGCTTTGTAGGCATACGCAAGAATGTATGGGAGAGGCCCACCATTGGTCGCACACCTATTCAGAGATGGAACTTTAAAATAAGGTGCGTTGCTAACTCGCGTGCGCTCGTCGCAACGCGCGATTTCGGACCAGCTGGGTATTCCCGATTTGGAAAGTGGCAACAGGTTTTTAGATGATTAAGGCTAGTCATAGTGGGAGTAACTTGGCTAGTAACATAACGCATCTCAAGGCAAATGTGCTTATGTGTCAAAGAGTTAATGAGGAGAGAGGTGTTTGTGGTAACATAATATGTTACTGTAACATAACGCACCCCAATGTAAAATGTGTCTACAACCTAATAAATGAATGCTTGCATGACACTAAACTTATGTTACTACCCACTATGAAGGTAGTAACATAGACTAGTAACATATGCATGTTATTACTCTAAGTTACTTCCCACTATGACTAGCCTAAGTGAAGGATTATGGGGTAATTGCGGTGGGCCCCCCTGAAAATCAGGGGGAGTTATAGTTGTTTAATGGGTGGGCCTGAAGACTTGCATGCGTTCTCTGGACTTTGCATGTACCTGGTGGGTCCCTATATGCTTTTGATCGATTTGATTGCTCCAGCAAGCGAACGCGAAGGAGCTTTTCCGTAAAATAAGAGCCACAAGGAAATACCTCTCTGGAAGGACTAATTAAAAACACAAATGGAATTAATGTACAAAAGAGAAAATAAACACCTCTCCACCATTGTTGATAACCTCGATAAAATCGCGGAGACTTGCATCTTGTTACAACAAGAGCTTGAATGGAAAAATCAATCCAATGAGAACATTCCACGTATTTTGTGACAAGAGAAAATCAAATATTACCGAAAATCCATAGCCGATTCCATCTTGAAGGGAGACAGTAATACAGGATACTTCCAACTGGTCGCCAATGGTCGACATAGGAAGAAGTGTTTTTTTAGTCTCCAACAAAATGAGAGGCAGATCAAAGGTCAGGCAGAGCTCAAAAGTTATATCTCCAAATACTACAAATCTCTGTTTTGGGTCACCAAATGAAGGTAACTTCACCCTTGACGAGACTCAAACCGATGATATTCCACAAGTCATGATAGAAGATAACGATATCCTCGCGGCACCATTCTTCGAGGAGGAGGTGAAAGTTGCCATGTTCCAAATGGAACATAACAAAGCTCCAGGATCAGATGGATTCCCCACTGAATTCTATCGGAATTTCCGGAATGTCATCAAGACAGACATATTGGACTTTTCAATTATTTTCATGTTGACCAACTTGACCTTTTCAGGCTTAATTTTTGCGAGATCATTTGATACGGAAAATGAAGGAGGCTGAGCAGATCCAGTAATATAGACCCACATGTCTCCTTAATGTCAGCTTCAAGATTTTCACCAAAGTGGCTACTAAGAGGCTCAACACGGTTGCTGACCATGTCGTCCGACCATCTCAAACGACTTTCATTCAATGAACAAATATACTCGATGGAGTTTTAATCCTACATGAGTCTATTCACGAGATGCATCGGAAAAACATGAGTGGAGTAGTTTTCAAGATTGACTTTGTAAAGGCCTATGCCAAGGTCAAATTGTCATTCATTCAACATGCCTAAGAATGAAAGTATTCTCCAATAAATGGCGCTAATGGCTCCAAAATTTTGTTACTCGGGGCAATATGGCTGTCAAAGTCAATGATGATATGGGCCATTACTTTCAGGCAAAAAAGGACTACGGTAGGGGTGGTAGGGGGACCCCGTGCCTCCAATGTTATTTAAGATCATTGCAGACATGTTGGCTATTATGAGTTATCGCGCCAAACAGGACATTTAGATTTCAGGAGTAGTGCCACACCTTGTGGATGGTGGCCTCTCTATTCTGCAATATGCCTATGATGCAATTCTCTTTATGGAACATGACCTAGATAAGGCTCAACACCTGAAACTATGGCTTTCAACTTTTGAGATAATGCCGGCCTATTAACTTCCACAAAAGTGAATTGTTCTACTTTGGTGAAGCTAGTGAGGGGGCGGCTGTGTATGTTGGCCCGTTTGGTTGTGCGGCAAGCCAATTATTGAGTAAATGTTTGGGAATTCCAATTCTTTATCGGCTTCTCACTGCTACAAAGTGAAAACATGTAGAGGAGCGCTTAGAGAAATGGTTGGGCAGTTGGAAAGGCAAGTTGCTCTCTGTTGGAGCAAGACTGATCTTGATCAACTATGTACTTACAAATATGTTTCTCTATATTCTTTCACTCTTCCAAGTCCCAAAAGGGGTCTTGCAGAGGCTAGATTATTTTAGATCCAGATTCTTTTGGGAAGGGGACACCGAAAAGAAAAGGTATAGGTTGGTCAAATAGAGCGCGGTTTGTAGACCTGCGGGAGAAGAATGAGGCCTTACTTAGTAAATAGGTGTTCAAGTTACTTGCTAAGGAAAAATGTCAATCTCTGCCGTTCCTTGCCACCGTCTTCTTGGGTATCTTGCCGAGCGTCTTGTTGAATGCTTCGATTGCGCTCCTTTGGCTTTAGCGCTAGAAGATGACTTGAATATCCTCCTGATGGTGCTTGTGATCTTTAAGTTGGTCTTGACTGACGGTGACATACACCAGGGGTGGATCACCCAAAGGAGGGCCTTAGGTTCACTAGGGCCCACAAGGCCCAAGACAAGAGTGAAATCCTAAGGAGGGCATTGAAGAGAAGGAGTTTGTTTTATCATGCGTCGAGGAAGAGGGAAAAATATAAGGGCATGCCAGTGCATCATAGTACACAAACAAAACAAAATAGGGAAATAGTCTCATTGGAGAGAACACAATTACAAGATTTCTGAAGAAAAAAGTTTGCTCTGTGGGCCTACTAGCACGGCCAGCTTGGCTGTGGCGATGTGCGATCTCCTCGTTCCTGGGGCCTCAAAAGGCTCATGGTTAATTACTCCGTGAGATACATCTGATTAAGCCGTGTGGTCATCTTCATCGTCTTCGCTTCGCGTCTCCATGCATGATGATGGTGGTGGTGTGGCGGGGGGGGAGGGAGACCGATCTTGTGTCCTCATTGATACACGTGTCGCTTAAGACGTGGCTTGTGCTAGCCATGCTCGCTGGGTTGAAGTAGCATGGGTCCTACTAAGTTTGGACTTCTTGACGACGTAGCGGCCTCTTCGGGGTACGCAATGGGTACGCCTCACGGGAGTTTTTTTGGGTGGAGACATGTGTTGGTGTAAAATTGTCACACGCTCACATCAGGATGGCCGATGTGGTTGGCACCTCATCTCAGCTAGACGCTGAATTTATGTAGGTCTGCCAAGACAAGGGAGCCGTCTCACGGGGCCATGGAAAGGTAGTGTCGGTGAAGTTACGTCGCCTCCCCGCCGTCGCACCTTATCTTCATGGGCTCTGGGTCATAGGAATCACCATGTGGTACCGTCTTCTCCTCCGGGTGATAGACAACACACACATGGCGCTAGCTTTCTATTGGTCCCGGGCCATTCACTCTCTAATTTGTTTCCATTTTTATTGATATCTTCTACTCCCTCCATTCTTAAATATAAGACTTTTAGAGATTTCAATATGGACTACATACAGAGCAAAATGAGTGAATCTACACTATAAAATACGTCCATATACATCCGTACGAAGTCCATATTAAATTCTCTAAAAGACTTATATTTAGAAATTGAGGGAGTAGTTGGAAGGCCAATTCCCTATAGAAAGCATAATATGTTGCGAGTTCGAGAGTTAAATGCACAGGACCACCACTTTCGTGTCATGACTTGGGAAAAAACACCACTTTACAAAACGTGACATTTTGCATCGAACCGAAGAATTGACAGTGGCAAAAAACACTATGTTAAAAATGGTCAAGTTTTGACGCGGCAAAGCGGCCGTGTGGCTAGTGGTGGACGGCGCAAGCAGTAGTAGCTGTTAACAGCCCAACTGACCGAGCTGGTCGGAAGATTCCCAAAAAGGCAGTAGTGGCCCGCTCCCCTCCTATCGCTCACTCTCCCTCGCTCTAGCTCCTCTCTGCTCTGTCGCGACTCAACCCTGCCGCTGCTGCCGCTCAACCACACATTGCCTTCTCGGAAAGACAGGTACGAGAGCAGTGACAACGACGACATGCTAAACTTTGTCGGTAGGTAATGCCGCCACTACTATACTCTATCGGATAGCCCAGGGTTAGGGTTATGGATTTCAGATTGGGAATTTTCTTTTTGGTATTATTTGGACCAGATCCAGTGCATTTGACCACCCAAATTCCTTTTGAACTTGATCCAGCTGCTCCTAACCATAGATCACTCGTACTTTGAAGGCGATGTGGTGACAGAGGAGGGCCCAGTTGAGTGCTACCACAGGAAAATAGCAAATAAATTTGTAGCATTTGAAGGTAGCATTATTGGAAGGAGGTTTTATGGATGTGGTGAGGAAGTAAGTTGCATGTCTGTCCTTCTTTGCTTACTTGAAATATAATGTTAACTGCTTTGTTTCTTTGAATGTTTGCATTTTGTAGTAATTCAGTTATCTCTGTTTTACCATTGTAATGGTTAATGGTCACAACGGTTTGGAAAATGAGCTTATGAAGAGAGAGAGAGAGAGAGAGAGAGAGAGAAAGAGAGAGTGATCCTTAATTAGCTTATTTGAGAGTTTACTTCCACAAAAATAGTTAATGACAAACATAGTTAACTTTTGTGATTCTCTGTAGCTTAGATGTTATGTTTCTCTTGTTGTTTCTTTGAAGCTTAACTGATGTGTGTCTCTATAGCTTAACTGCTCTGTTTCTTTGAATGTTTTCTCTTTAGGAGGAGCTAGAGACAAACATAGTTAAATAATGAATTTCTTTATGAAAAGGATTATGTTACACTGGTGTACCATTTCACCATTTGTAGCTGCTTATGGTTAAGACACCCATTTTTCTTGTAGATTGGCAATTGTGGCTATATTCAATGGGTTGATATGGACTATCCTGAAGCTACTAAAAAAGCTCTTGAGAAGCTTTGGGAAAGATATGAAGGTTGTTGTGCTACTAGAACCAAGGAAGGGGCTCATCATGCGCAAGTAGTGCTTAAGATTGAAGAGGAGGTTGAGACTGCTAACCTGCAGTGCAAGAACTTTGTTGCTGGTGTTAATAAAATGCTCCGGGAATAAGTGCAATGTACCTATCAAGAAAATTACATGAAAATAATGGCGAAGGACAATGAAGGCTTGGAGAAGAAGCTAGACTAGAAGCAGTATCTCATAGAGTATATGAAGGCCATTCATAAAGCCCAAGGAGAACTGATCAGGAACCTGAGGACTGAGCTACATGAGATGAAGAGGGATAGGGATATCAATGTACTCAAGAAGAAGAAGAAGAAGAAGAAGAAGAAGAAGAAGAAGAAGAAGAAGAAGAAGAAGAAGAAGTATGCTACCCATCTATCTAATTTTCTTTCTGTTGTTTTAAGCACTACGATACCTATCTATATTGCTGGTGTTCCAATGCTGTGAAATATGTATGAGGTTTAGTTTGGGTCGTATCTATTGTTCTATGCACTATGCTACCTATCTAAATTGTTTGTGTGTACTATTTATGGAGTCCCCTTATCTGTCATGATGTTGCTTGTTAGCTGGTTCATAATAGAGGTAACATCAAGGATCACAAGAAGGGCTCATATGATTTCTTGCTAGCTAGCCTAATAGCTGACCACATTGTTTGCATGAAGCATTAGAAACTATGATCATTAGATGTACAAAATATACCACCAACATCATTAGCTCCTTGGTGTTCCATGGCCTATTATATATTCCTCAATCACACTCTCGAGGTTCTTCTTCTCCTCTTGAAGAACATCCATGTCCTCCTTGACCTCCTACATGGCCTTCCTAGTGTTCCTGATGATATCTGCTTGAGAAGTCAGGATGCACCTCTACTCCTTGGACAACCTAATCTTCTCCATCTTTAGCTCCATCTTGACTGTTCCTTTAACTCTGCAAGCTTTTTCTTGACATCTTCAACATGCTTTGTTGCATTCTCATGTTCCATATGCTGCACCTTTCCATCTTGCTAATCACAAAGCAAGCCAACTTTCTCAACCATATCATTGTATTGCTTGCACATGAAGTCATTTTTCTTCTCTAGTTTGGCTATTTTTTTGTCATAAGCCTGTCTATCCATCACCATGCCTTAGTTCTGGCCATGAAACATCTCCCAAAGTTTTTTCAGGCACCTCTGAAATATGACAAACCAGGGACCATCAACGCACTCAATCACTCCACAATAAATACCTCCCTGCAAATCCGGTTGACAGCAGTAATTGTAATTCAGTTAACAATACCAAAGTCAGTTCAAACTATGATTCAAATAACACTATCAAATTCAGTTGACAGTAGTAATTTAGTTAACAGTAGCAATTCAGCTAACACTATCAAATCCAGTTAACAGTATTAATTCAGTTAATAGTAGCAATTCAGTAAACAAGAGCAAATCCTAGTGATTCGGTTAACAATAGCAAGTACAATTAGCACTAGTGATTCAGTTAATAGTAGTAATGCAGTTAACAGAGGTGATTCAGTTGACAATAGTAATTCAATTAACACTAGTGATTCAGTTGACTAGTAGCAAATTCAGTTAACAGTAGCAAGTTCAATTAATAATAGTAATTCAATTAACACTAGCATATTCAATGGCAAACCACATTCAGTAAACAATAACTTCATAAACTATTACTTGCTTAGCACAGCCATAGGATCTTCTACCTATGTTTATGCCATCGAATGCAACACATTTCTTGTCCCTAAACTTGTGAAGCTTGCATTTGATATGTGGATCAATCACTGACCCATAGAAGGAAGCATCAATAGTTGTATCAGGATTCTCATGCATTGACAAGAAGCCTTAGGCACGAACGAGAGGCAGCGAAAGGAGGATCTAAAATGTCACACTCTGCAATTCATAATATTCAAACCCTAACCCTAACCGAAACCAATGTATACATACCCACACATCCACGTCCATGCCTGTGTAGGTCAGCTCACTACTAGAAAAAGGGCTATAAATGGGATTGACACTAATGGCGCACCAGACAGGTGGTGCGCCATTAGTATATACTAATGGCGCACCATCTTCTGATGCGCCATTAGAGTTGAAACTACTAATGGCGCACCTAGCCCACGGTGCGCCATTAGTATCAATTTTTTTTTGAACTAGTGCGCCTGTCCAAACATACTAATGGCGCATCCACAGGAAGTGCGCAATTACTAGTTGTAACTAGTAATGGCGCACCAGCCAGAAAGTGCACCACTAATGTTATTTTTTTTTATTCCTTTTTTTGCTAAACTACTAATGGCGCACTCACACGAGGTGCGCCATTACTAGTTTAAACTAGTAATGGCGCACCGTGGCAGAGTGTGCCATTAGTATGTTTTTTTTTGCAAAACTACTAATGGCGCACCACCAGGGGGTGCGCCATTAGTAACCTGGATTACTAATGGCGCATTTGTTGTTGGTGCGCCATTAGTAAGTGGGCAGCAACAAGATATTTTGGACAGCCTCTCCTCCCACACTCACTTTCTCCCCACTTCATTCTCTCCACCGCCTCCTCCTTGTCTCGAGTGCTTTCTCTTTTTCACCTCATTTCCGCCATAGATTCATTCAAATTAAGTGGTTAAGTTACCTTGTTTTGCTAGGTAAGTAAGGGGGGAAGCTATATTTATGTTGTTCTCCCTACAACAATGTGCACATGCACTTTTTATGGCCTAGCTAGATCTACGTATGTTCGTGGTGTTGCATATGTTTGTGGTGTTGCATATGTGTTTGTGTTTGGAGGTGTACCGGTACTTGAAATGCGATAGTTGCCAATATTTTGCCGGAATGTTGATTCATTTCCGTTTCGGCGAGAATTTTGGTATTAAGCATTCTTTTTGGTCCTATTTTTAGGGAAAGTCATGCCAAATTTTTTCTTGGTTCTAAAATATCGTTTTGCTCTACCCCGCAGGCGACCATGGTCCGCACGATGACCGAAGACATCGTGAATAGGTTTTTGAGGTCCGCGAAGGCCGAGATGCTTCAAAAGAACGAGACGGAGATAAGATGTCCGTGTCGAAGATGCAAGCTGAATAGCCTTATTGCGGACTCGGATTCCGGGCAGGTGCGGGACCACCTGCTCTTGCGTGGTTTCATGGATGGCTATCGGTGGCAAGGTGATGAAGATGACTACGAAGTCGTCCATGGGGGCCGGGCAAGAAATGAGGAAGGGCAGCAAGACAACCACCGCGGCTCGGGCGGGCGAGAAGACGAAGAATCCCCAGGAGATGATCACGACGGTGATGCTGTACACAGTCATCATGTAGAAGATGCAGGACATGATGATGATGCCGGCGGAGCAGACGACGCTGGACCATCAATTGGCTGGGTGCAGGACCCTCATATTCAAGAGTTGCTTCTCAAGCAGACGGATAACGCAAGAGCTGCCGCCCGAGAGAAAGCCAAGATGGATCAACTTGAGTTAGACGCGGTTACTCCATTGTATGAAGGATGCGGGCCCGAGGATACCCGCCTGAAAGTAACGCTCATGGCTCTGGAGATGAAGGTAAAACACAAAATGACCGACGCATGCTTCGACGAGAACATGTCATTCTGGCACGAACGTCTTCCCAAGGGGAACAAGTGCCCGACCAGTTTGGAGGAGGCGAAGAAAATCGTGTGTCCTCTGGATTTACCGCACGTGAAATACCATGTGTGCATGAACAATTGCATCATTTATCGGGACGAGCACGCGGAGTCTACCATATGTCCGGTGTGCGGTGTCACTCGATACAAGAAGAGGAAGAAAGCTCCTCGAAAAGTGGTGTGGTACTTTCCGATCACTCCTCGTCTGCAGCGGTATTTTGCGGACCCTAAGGTAGCAAAGCTCCTGCGTTGGCACGCGGATAGGGAGGAGAAGAAGCGAGAAGATGACGCAAATGATCCGGAGATAGATAAAAAAGACAAGATGCTGAGTCACCCTAAGGATGCGAGCCAGTGGCAAGCGTTGAACTTCGAATACCCAGAATTTGGGAACGATCCAAGGAACATCTTGCTGGGCGCGAGCACCGATGGAGTCAATCCGTTTGGCAGCCAGAGAAGCACACATAGCACCTGGCCTGTGTTTGTGTGGATGTACAACCTTCCCCCCTGGTTGTGCATGAAGAGGAAGTACATTCACATGAGTATGCTAATTGAAGGGCCGAAAAAACCAGGGAACGACATCAATCTGTATCTGGGGCTGCTGAAAGAGGAGCTTGACACGCTATGGAAAACATCAGCCAATACGTGGGACGCCGCAGAGAAAGAATATTTCCCTATGAGAGCCGCACTGCTCATGATGGTGCACGACTATCTCGGTTACGGATATCTTGCGGGGCAGGTAGTCCACGGATTTTCTGGATGCGTAAGGTGCATGGATGACACAACGTATCGCCAGCTAGATAGAGATCCCGGGTCTTCGAAAACCGTGTTCATGGGACATCGAAGGTGGCTTCGCGACGATGACCCGTGGAGGAAACGCAAGGATCTGTTCGATGGTGAAACCGAACCCCGAAAACGCCCGTGTACGAGGAGCGGCAGGAAATAGACAAGCTGTTGAAAAATTGGAAAGACTGCCCACTGCCGGGAAAGAAGCAAAAGGCGCCAGAGCCGGGAAAGAAGCGAAAGGCGCCAAAGCCGCTGCTGAAGGTATGGAAAACGAGGTCTGTTTTCTGGGACTTGCCGTACTGGAAGATCCACCGTGTGCCTCACAGCCTTGATGTCATGCATATCACGAAGAACGTGTGCGAGAGTCTGCTTGGTACCCTGCTCAACATGCTAGAGGACCAAAGATGGGCCGAAAGCAAGGGCAGACTTGAAATCAATGGGCATCAGGCAGGAGCTTCACGCTATATATGATGATGATGATGATGATGATGATGAGGCGAAGCAGGACACAGAAAGTCGTCGCAAAGGCAAAAAGGCCAAGAAGACCGGAAATGACTACCCTCCCGCGTGCTTCACTCTAAGTCAGGAGGAGATCGAGCAGTTTTTCACCTGCCTCCTAGGAGTAAAACTTCCTTACGGTTACGCGGGGAAGATAAGCAGATACCTAGACCCAGCGAAGCAGAAGTTCAGCGGGATGAAGTCTCACGACTGTCACGTGCTGATGACGCAGATACTTCCAGTTTCAATCCGTGGGATCATGGACGCGCACGTCCGTGAAACGCTATTTGGCCTATGCAACTTCTTCGACGTCATCTCTCGGAAGTCGATTGGCGTGAGGCAACTCAGAAGGCTACAGGAAGAGATCGTGGTGATACTATGCGAGCTTGAGATGTACTTCCCACCCGCATTCTTCGACGTTATGGTGCATCTGCTGGTCCATATAGTGGAGGATATCATCCAACTCGGGCCGACGTTCCTGCACAGCATGATGCCTTTCGAAAGGATGAATGGTCTCATCAAAGGATACGTTCGCAACATGTCACGTCCAGAAGGAAGCATAGCCAGGGGCTTTCTGACCGAAGAGTGCATCTCCTACTGCACGAATTATCTAGGCATCGAGAACCCCGTTGGTCTCCCCGTCAACAGGCACCTCGGCAGGCTCGCTGGATGGGGTCACCGTGAGGGTCGCCGCGAAATGCATGTCGACTTCGAGGGTCGACCCCGTTGGTCTGCCCGTCAACTCGGGCCGACTTTGAAAGAGCAAACCTAGTCGCGCTACAACACATAGACGTGGTCGATCCTTGGGTGGTAGAGCACAAAACCTTTATTAAGAAGACGTACAATGACCGAGGCCAACAGAGGACGGACGGAGATATACTCAAAGAGCACAACTCATGTTTCACGCGTTGGTTCAAGCAGAAGCTTCTGTCGTACCCTTTACATGAGGATTCTTCCGCGGAAGAACAACTCATATTCGCCTTGTCACAGGGCGCCGAGCACAACCTGATGACCTATGAGGCGTACGATATCAACGGCTACACATTCTACACTGAGGCCAAGGACATGAAGAGCGATGGTTATCAGAACTCCGGGGTAACGATGGAATCCTACACCGGTAACGACAAGGACAGATACTACGGAAGGATCGAGGAGATCTGGGAGCTGAGCTACGCTGGAGAGAAGGTCCCGATGTTCCGTGTCAGATGGGCCAAGAACGTCATAAAAGAAGACCGGTATTTCACCACCATGGTTATACCCGAAGCCAAATCCAAGACCGCGGGCGCAAACGTCACCGCGAAAAATGAGCCATGGGTACTGGCTTCCCAAGTGGACCAATGCTTCTTCATTACCGACCCGCCAAAGCCCAGTCGTGTTGTCGTGAGGAGAGGCAAAAGGAAGATCATCGGAATGGATGGAGTAGCCAATGAGCAAGACTTCGACAAGTACAGCGACCCGAGGATCGAACATGACGACGATGATGAAGTAGCAGCATACACCACAAGAAGAAGCAGGACCACCCTACCTAAAGGACGTCCGTTCCACAGAAGAACTCCATTTGCGAAAAAGAAGGGCAAGAACATTGTGAACAGATAGCTAGCTAAGATCGATTGTATTTAAATCGTAGCCTTCATTTCTCGATTGTATTTCATGGGTACTTTTTGAACTATCATGAATATTTTTAAATTTCATGGACATTCGATCTCGATCCCCCTCCATCTCGATCGCTATCCCACCTCGCCAGATCCGGTCCCCCTCGCCGCCGAGCACCCCCCAGTCCACCGGCCGCCGCCGCCAACCCCCCGCACCCTTGATTCCCCTACTCAACCGCCGCCGCCGACCCCCCGCACCCCGCGCACCCTCCCCCGCTCCACCGGCATTACTGTTTGATGATATTTTTAAAA
>NC_057801.1:826181864-826191424 GCF_018294505.1 Triticum aestivum | reverse complement strand
CGTCGACCCCCGCACCCTCGATTCCCCTACTCAACCGCCGCCGCCGACCCCCCGCACCCCGCGCACCCTCCCCCGCTCCACCGGCATTACTGTTTGATGATATTTTTTAAAAAATTATTACTGTCTTATAAAAAATATATTACTGTTATGATTTAAACAAGTTTGAACATATTTAAACACAAATAAGTATCAAACAGCTTTTTAAATGCTTAAAAAAATTTGTGGAGCCTGGGAGTCAAACCCAGGACCTCCTGGTGTGAGAACTGGCTGCTGACCAGTCGAGCTAGTAGATGGGACTTGATGTGGATCAGTTCTGGTGGTAGATAACCTGTTGGCTCAAGCAGAAATCAAAAAAAATACTAATGGCCCACCACGATGGGGTGCGCCATTAGTATGGATGTACTTATGGCGCACCGAGGGGTGGTGCGCCATTAGTATTGTGCCCGGCCCCACCCATATTCCCTCCCCGGCCCCTCTCTCTATTGGGGAACGTAGCAGAAATTCAAAATTTTCCTACGTGTCACCAAGATCTATCTATGGAGAGACTAGCAACGAGGGGAAGGAGAGTGCATCTACATACCCTTGTAGATCGCTAAGCGGAAGCGTTCAAGTGAACGGGGTTGATGGAGTCGTACTCGTCGTGATTCAGATCACCGATGATCCTAGTGCCGAACGGACGGCACCTCCGCGTTCAACACACGTACAGCTCGACGATGTCTCCCACGCCTTGATCCAGCAAGGAGAGAGGGAGAGGTTGAGGAAGACTCCATCCAGCAGCAGCACAACGGCGTGGTGGTGATGGAGGAGCGTGGCAATCCTGCAGGGCTTCGCCAAGCACCTACGAGAGAGGAGGAGGTGTCACGGGAGGGAGGGAGGCGCCAAGGGCTCAGGTATGGATGCCCTCCCTCCCCTCCACTATATATAGGGGCAGGGGAGAGGGGGCAGGCACAGCCTTGCCCCTTCCTCCAAGGAAGGGGTGCGGCTAAGAGGGGGGAGGAGTCCATCCTCCCCAAGGCACCTCGGAGGTGCCTTCCCCCTTTAGGACTCTCCCCTTTTTCCTATATCTTGGCGCATGGGCCTCTAGGGGCTGGTGCCCTTGGCCCATCTAGGCCAAGGTGCACCCCCTACAGCCCATGTGGCCCCCGGGGCAGGTGGCCCCACCCGGTGGGCCCCCGGGACCCTTCCGGTGGTCCCGGTACAATACCGATGACCCCGAAACTTGTCCCGATGGCCGAAACAGGACTTCCTATATATAAATCTTTACCTCCGGACCATTCCGGAACTCCTCGTGACGTCCGGGATCTCATCCGGGACTCCGAACAACATTCGGTAACCACATACAAACTTCCTTTATAACCCTAGCGTCATCGAACCTTAAGTGTGTAGACCCTACGGGTTCGGGAGACATGTAGTCATGACCGAGATGTTCTCCGGTCAATAACCAACAGCGGGATCTGGATACCCATGTTGGCTCCCACATGTTCCACGATGATCTCATCGGATGAACCACGATGTCAAGGACTCAATCAATCCCGTATACAATTCCCTTTGTCTAGCGGTATGGTACTTGCCCGAGATTCGATCGTTGGTATACTGATACCTTGTTCAATCTCGTTACCGGCAAGTCTCTTTACTCGTTCCGTAACACATCATCCCGTGATCAACCCCTTGATCACATTGTGCACATTATGATGATGTCCTACCGAGTGGGCCCAGAGATACCTCTCCGTTTACACGGAGTGACAAAATCCCAATCTCGATTCGTGCCAACCCAACAGACACTTTCAGAGATACCCGTAGTGTACCTTTATAGCCACCCAGTTACGTTGTGACGTTTGGCACACCCAAAGTACTCCTACGGTATCCGGGAGTTGCACAATCTCATGGTCTAAGGAAATGATACTTGACATTAGAAAAGCTTTAGCATACGAACTACATGATCTTGTGCTAGGCTTAGGATTGGGTCTTGTCCATCACATCATTCTCCTAATGATGTGATCCCGTTATCAACGACATCCAATGTCCATGGTCAGGAAACCGTAACCATCTATTGATTAACGAGCTAGTCAACTAGAGGCTTACTAGGGACATGGTGTTGTCTATGTATCCACACATGTATCTGAGTTTCCTATCAATACAATTCTAGCATGGATAATAAACGATTATCATGAACAAGGAAATATAATAATAATCAATTTATTATTGCCTCTAGGGCATATTTACAACAGTCTCCCACTTGCACTAGAGTCAATAATCTAGTTCACATCGATATGTGATTAACACTCAAGGTCACATCCCCATGTGACTAACACCCAAAGAGTTTACTAGAGTCAATAATCTAGTTCACATTTACCATGTGATTAACACTCGATGAGTTCTGGGTTTGATCATGTTATGCTTGTGAGAGAGGTTATAGTCAACGGGTCTGAACCTTTCAGATCCGTGTGTGCTTTACAAATCTCTATGTCATCTCCTAGATGCAGCTACCACGTTCTATTTGGAGCTATTCCAAATAACTGTTCTACTTGGAGCTATTCTAAATTGTTGCTCCATTATACATATCCGGTATCTCTACTCAGAGCTATCCGGATAGGTGTTAAGCTTGCATCGACGTAACCCTTTACGACGAACTCTTTTACCACCTCCATAATCGAGAAAATTCCTTAGTCCACTAGTTACTAAGGATAACTTTGACCGCTGTCCTGTGATCCATTCTTGGATCACTCTTGTACCCCTTGACTGACTCATGGTAAAGCACACTTCAGGTGCGGTACACAGCATAGCATACTGTAGAGCCTATGTCTTAAGCATAGGGGACGACCTTCGTTCCTTTCTCTCTATTCTGCCATGGTCGAGCTTTAAGTCTTAACTTCATACCTTACAACTCAGGCAAGAACTCCTTCTTTGACTGATCCATCTTGAACACCTTCAAGATCACGTCAAGGCATGTGCTCATTCGAAAGTACTATTAAGCGTTTTGATCTATCCTTATAGATCTTGATGCTCAATGTTCAAGTAGCTTAATCCAGGTTTTCCATTGAAAACACTTTCCAAATAACCCTATATGCTTTCCAGAAATTCTACGTCATTTCTGATCATTAATATGTCAACAACATATACTCATCAGAAATTCTATAGTGCTCCCACTCACTTCTTTGGAAATACAAGTTTCTCATAAACTTTGTATACACCCTAAATCTTTGATCATCATCAAAGCATACATTCCAACTCCGAGATGCTCACTCCAGTCCTCAGAAGGATTGCTGGAGCTTTGCATACTTATTAGCATATTTCAGGATAGACAAAACCTTCCGGTTGTATCACATACAACCTTTCCTCAAGAATCGTCGAGGAAACAATGTTTTGACATCCTATCTGCAAGATTTCATAAATAATGCAGTAATTGCTAATATAATTCCAACATACTCTTAGCATCGCTACGAGTGAGAAAGTCTCATCGTAGTCAACTCCTTGAACTTGTCGAAAAACATCTCAACGACAAGTCGACCTTTCTCAATGGTGACACTTACCATCATTGTCTGTCTTCCTTTCAAAATCCATATGTACCTAACAGCCTTATGACCATCAAGTAGTTCTTCCAAAGTCTACACTTTGTTTTCATACATGGATCCTCTCTCGGGTTTTATGGCCTTGAGCCATTTATCGGAATCCAGGCCCACCATCGCTTCTCCATAGCTCGTAGGTTCATTGTTGTCTAGCAACATGACTTCCAAGACAGGATTACTGTACCACTCTGAAGTAGTACGTATCCTTGTCACCCTACGAGGTTTGGGAGTGACTTGATCTGAAGTTTCATGATCACTATCATAAGCTTCTACTTCAATTGGTGTAGGTGCCACAGGAACAACTTCCTGTGCCCTGCTACACACTGGTTGAAGTGATGGTTCAGTAACCTCATCAAGTCTCCACCATCCTCCCACTCAATTCTTTCGAGAGAAACCTTTCCTCGAGAAAGGACCCAATTCTAGAAACAATTCATATTGCCTTCGGATCTGAATTAGGAGGTATACCCAACTGTTTTGGGTGTCCTATGAAGATGTACTTTATCCGCTTTGGGTTCGAGCTTAATCCTGAAACTTTTTCACATAAGCGTCGCAGCCCCAAACCTTTAAGAAATGACAACTTAGGTTTCTCTAAACCATAATTCATACGGTGTCATCTCATCGGAATTACGTGGTGCCCTATTTAAAGTGAATGTGGTTGTCTTTAATGCCTAACCCATAAACTATCCTGGCAGTTCGATAAGAGACATCATGGTATGCATCATATCCAATAGGGTGCAACTATGATGTTCGGACACACCATCACACTATGGTGTTCCAGGCGGTATTAATTGTGAAACAATTTCCACAATGTCTTAATTGTGTGCCAAAACTCGTAACTCAGATACTCATCTCTATGATCATATCATAGACATTTTATCCTCTTGTCACAATCTTCTACTTCACTCTGAAATTACTTGAACCATTCAATAATTCAGACTTGTGTTTCATCAAGTAAATATTCTCAACATCTACTCGAATCATCTGTGAAGTAAGAACATAACGATATTCACTGCATGCCTCAGCACTCATTGGACTGCACGCATCAAAATGTGTTGCTTCCAACAAGTTGCTATCTTGTTACATCTTACTGAAAACGAGGCTTTTCAGTCATCTTGCCCATGTGGTATGATTTGCATGTCCCAAGTGATTCAAAATCAAGTGAGTCAAAACGGTCCATTTGCATGGAGTTTCTTCATGCATATACACCAATAGACATGGTTCGCATGTCTCAAACTTTTCAAAAACGAGTGAGCCCAAAGATCCATCAATATGGAGCTTCTTCATGCGTTTTATACCGATATGACTTACGTGGCAGTGCCACAAGTAGGTGGTTCTATCATTACTATCTTTTGGCATGAACATGTGTATCACTACGATCGAGATTTAATAAACCATTCATTTTAGGTGTAAGACCATTGAAGGTATTATTCAAATAAACAGAGTAACGATTATTCTCCTTAAATGAATAACCGTATTGCGATAGACGTAATCCAATCATGTCTATGCTCAACGCAAACACCAAACAACAATTATTTAGGTTTAACACCAATCTCTTTGGTAGAGGGAGCGTGCGATGCTTGATCATATGAAGCTTGGAAAAACTTCCAACACATATCGTCAGCTCACCTTTAGCTAGTCTCCGTTTATTCCGTAGCCTTTTGTTTCGAGTTACTAACACTTAGCAACCGAACCGGTATCTAATACCCTGGTGCTACTAGGAGTACTAGCAAAGTACACATTAACACAATGTATATCCAATATACTTCTATCGACCTTGCCAGCCTTCTTATCTACCAAGTATCTAGGGTAATTCTGCTCTAGTGGTTGTTCCCCTTATTACAGAAGCACTTAGTCTCGGGTTTGGGTTTTACCTTGGGTTTCTTCACTAGAGCAGCAACTGATTTGCCGTTTCATGAAGTATCCCTTCTTGCCCTTGCCCTTCTTGAAACTAGTGGTTCCACCAACCATCAACAATTGATGCTCCTTCTTGATTTCTACTTTCGCGGTGTCAAACATCGCGAATACCTCAAGGATCATCATATCTATCCCTGATATGTTATAGTTCATCACGAAGCTCTAACAGCTTGGTGGCAATGACTTTGGAGAACCATCACTGTCTTATCTGGAAGATCAACTCCCACTCGATTCAAATGATTGTTGTACTCAGACAATCTGAGCACAAGCTCAACAATTGAGCTTTTCTCCTTAGTTCGCAGGTTAAGAAAGTCATCGGAGGTCTTATACCTCTTGACATGGGCACGAGCCTGAAATACCAATTTCAGCCCTCAAAACATCTCATATGTTTCGCGATGTTTCAAAAACGTCTTTGGTGCCTCAACTCTAAACCGTTTAACTGAACTATCACGTAGTTATCAAAACGTGTATGTCAGATGTTCGCAACAACCACAGACAACGTTCGAGGTTCAGCACACTGAGCGGTGCATTAAGGACATAAGCCTTCTATGAAGCAATGAGGACAATCCTCAGTTTACGGACCTAGTCCGCATAATTGCTACTATCAACTTTCAACTAATTTTTCTCTAGGAACATATCTAAACAGTAGAACTATAGCGTGAGCTACGACATAATTTGCAAAAACCTTTTGACTATGTTCAGGATAATTAAGTTCATCTTATGAACTCCCACTTAGATAGACATCCCTCTAGTCATCTAAGTGATTACATGATCTGAGTCAAACTAGGCCGTGTCCGATCATCACGTGAGACAGACTAGTCATCATCGGTGAACATCTTCATGTTGATCGTATCTTCTATACGACTCATGTTCGACCTTTCGGTCTCCGTGTTCCGAGGCCATGTCTGTACATGCTAGGCTCGTCAAGTTAACCCTAAGTGTTTCGCGTGTGTAAATCTGTCTTACACCCGTTGTATGTGAACGTTAGAATCTAACACCCGATCATCACGTGGTGCTTCGAAACACGAACTGTCGCAACGGTGCACAGTTAGGGGAGAACACTTCTTGAAATTGTTGTAAGGGATCATCTTATTTACTACCGTCGTTCTAAGCAAATAAGATGTATAAACATGATAAACATCACATGCAATCAAATAGTGACATGATATGGCCATCATCACTTTGCTCCTTTTGATCTCCATCTTCGGGTCTCCATGATCATCATCGTCACCGGCATGACACCATGATCTCCATCATCATGATCTCCATCATCGTGTCTTCATGAAGTTGCCTCGCCAACTATTACTTCTACTACTATGGCTAACGGTTAGCAATAAAGTAAAGTAATTACATGACGTTTAAGTTGACACGCAGGTCACAAATAAATAAAGACAACTCCTATGGCTCCTGCCGGTTGTCATACTCATCGACATGCAAGTCGTGAATCCTATTACAAGAACATGATCAATCTCATACATCACATATCATTCATCACATTCTTCTTGGCCATATCACATCACATAGCATACCCTGCAAAAACAAGTTAGACGTCCTCTAATTGTTGTTTGCATGTTTTACGTGGCTGCTATGGGTTTCTAGCAAGAACGTTTCTTACCTACGCATGAACCACAATGTGATATGCCAATTGCTATTTACCCTTCATAATGACCCTTTTCATCGAATCCGATCCGACTAAAGTGGGAGAGACAGACACCCGCCAGCCACCTTATGCAACTAGTGCATGTTTGTCGGTGGAACCGGTCTCACGTAAGCGCACGTGTAAGCGCACGTGTCGGTGGTCCCGGTACAATACCGATGACCCCGAAACTTGTCCCGATGGCCGAAACAGGACTTCCTATATATAAATCTTTACCTCCGGACCATTCCGGAACTCCTCGTGACGTCCAGGATCTCATCCGGGACTCCGAACAACATTCGGTAACCACATACAAACTTCCTTTATAACCCTAGCGTCATCGAACCTTAAGTGTGTAGACCCTACGGGTTCGGGAGACATGTAGTCATGACCGAGATGTTCTCCGGTCAATAACCAACAGCGGGATCTGGATACCCATGTTGGCTCCCACATGTTCCACGATGATCTCATCGGATGAACCATGATGTCAAGGACTCAATCAATCCCGTATACAATTCCCTTTGTCTAGCGGTATGGTACTTGCCCGAGATTCGATCGTCGGTATACCGATACCTTGTTCAATCTCGTTACCGGCAAGTCTCTTTACTCGTTCCGTAACACATCATCCCGTGATCAACCCCTTGGTCACATTGTGCACATTATGATGATGTCCTACCGAGTGGGCCTAGAGATACCTCTCCGTTTACACGGAGTGACAAAATCCCAATCTCGATTCGTGCCAACCCAACAGACACTTTCAGAGATACCCGTAGTGTACCTTTATAGCCACCCAGTTACGTTGTGACGTTTGGCACACCCAAAGCACTCCTACGGTATCCGGGAGTTGCACAATCTCATGGTCTAAGGAAATGATACTTGACATTAGAAAAGCTTTAGCATACGAACTACATGATCTTGTTCTAGGCTTAGGATTGGGTCTTGTCCATCACATCATTCTCCTAATGATGTGATCCCGTTATCAACGACATCCAATGTCCATGGTCAGGAAACCGTAACCATCTATTGATTAACGAGCTAGTCAACTAGAGGCTTACTAGGGACATGGTGTTGTCTATGTATCCACACATGTATCTGAGTTTCCTATCAATACAATTCTAGCATGGATAATAAACGATTATCATGAACAAGGAAATATAATAATAATCAATTTATTATTGCCTCTAGGGCATATTTCCAACAGTCTCCCACTTGCACTAGAGTCAATAATCTAGTTCACATCGATATGTGATTAACACTCAAGGTCACATCCCCATGTGACTAACACCCAAAGAGTTTACTAGAGTCAATAATCTAGTTCACATTTACCATGTGTTTAACACTCGATGAGTTCTGGGTTTGATCATGTTATGCTTGTGAGAGAGGTTATAGTCAACGGGTCTGAACCTTTCAGATCCGTGTGTGCTTTACAAATCTCTATGTTATCTCCTAGATGCAGCTACCACATTCTATTTGGAGCTATTCCAAATAACTGTTCTACTTGGAGCTATTCTAAATTGTTGCTCCATTATACGTATCCGGTATCTCTACTTAGAGCTATCCGGATAGGTGTTAAGCTTGCATCGTCGTAACTCTTTACGTCGAACTTTTTATCACCTCCATAACCGAGAAAATTCCTTAGTCCACTAGTTACTAAGGATAACTTTGACCGCTGTCCTATGATCCATTCATGGACCACTCTTGTACCCCTTGACTGACTCATGGCAAGGCACACTTTCGGTGCGGTACACAGCATAGCATACTGTAGAGCCTACGTCTAAAGCATAGGGGACGACCTTCGTCCTTTCTCTCTTTTCTGCCATGGTCGAGCTTTAAGTCTTAACTTCATACCTTACAACTCAGGCAAGAACTCCTTCTTTGACTGATCCATCTTGAACACCTTCAAGATCACGTCAAGGCATGTGCTCATTTGAAAGTACTATTAAGCGTTTTGATCTATCCTTATAGATCTTGATGCTCAATGTTCAAGTAGCTTAATCCAGGTTTTCCATTGAAAACACTTTCCAAATAACCCTATATGCTTTCCAGAAATTCTACGTCATTTCTGATCATTAATATGTCAACAACATATACTCATCAGAAATTCTATAGTGCTCCCACTCACTTCTTTGGAAATACAAGTTTCTCATAAACTTTGTATACACCCAAAATCTTTGATCATCATCAAAGCATACATTCCAACTCCGAGATGCTCACTCCAGTCCTCAGAAGGATTGCTGGAGCTTTGCATACTTATTAGCATATTTCAGGATAGACAAAACCTTCCGGTTGTATCACATACAACCTTTCCTCAAGAATCGTCAAGGAAACAATGTTTTGACATCCTATCTGCAAGATTTCATAAATAATGCAGTAATTGCTAATATAATTCCAATAGACTCTTAGCATCGCTACGAGTGAGAAAGTCTCATCGTAGTCAACTCCTT
>NC_057801.1:826172478-826181854 GCF_018294505.1 Triticum aestivum | reverse complement strand
GACAAGTCGAGCTTTCTCAATGGTGACACTTACCATCATTGTTTGTCTTCCTTTCAAAATCCATATGTACCTAACAGCCTTACGACCATCAAGTAGTTCTTCCAAAGTCTACACTTTGTTTTCATACATGGATCCTCTCTCGGGTTTTATGGCCTTGAGCCATTTATCGGAATCCGGGCCCACCATCGCTTCTCCATAGCTCGTAGGTTCATTGTTGTCTAGCAACATGACTTCCAAGACAGGATTACGTACCACTCTAAAGTAGTACGCATCCTTGTCATCCCACGAGGTTTGGTAGTGACTCGATCCGAAGTTTCATGATCACTATCATAAGCTTCCACTTCAGTTGGTGTACGTGCCACAGGAACAACTTCCTGTGCCCTGCTACACACTTGTTGAAGTGACGGTTCAATAACCTCATCAAGTCTCCACCATCCTCCCACTTAACTTTTCGAGAGAAACCTTTCCTCGAAAAAGGACCTGATTCAAGAAACAATCCCTATTGCTTTCGGATCTGAATTAGGAGGTATACCCAACTGTTTTTGGGTGTCCTATGAAGATGCATTTTATGTGCTTTGGGTTCGAGCTTATCAACCTGAAACCTTTTCACATAAGCGTCGCAGCCCCAAACTTTCAAGAAACGGCAACTTAGGTTTCTCCAAACCATAGTTCATACGGTGTCGTCTCAACGAAATTATGTGGTGCCCTATTTAAAGTGAATGTGGTTGTCTCTAATGCCTAACCCATGAACGATAGTGGTAACTCGATAAGAGACATCATGGTATGCACCATATCCAATAGGGTGCAACTATGACGTTTGGACACACCATCACACTATGGTGTTCCAGGCTGTATCAGTTGTGAAACAATTTCCACAATGTCTTAATTCTGTGCCAAACTCGTGATTCAGATATTCATCTCTATGATCATATCATAGATCTTTTATCCTCTTGTCACGACGATCTTTCAACTTCACACTGAAATTACTTGAACCTTTCAATAATTCAGACTCGTGATTCATCAAGTAAATATACTCAACATCTACTCGAATCATCTGTGAAGTAAGAACATAACGATATGCACTGCATGCCTCAGTACTCATTGGACTGCACACATCAAAATGTGTTACTTCCAACAAGTTGCTATCTTGTTCCATCTTACTGAAAACGAGGCTTTTCAGTCATCTTGCCCATGTGGTATGATTTGCATGTCCCAAGTGATTCAAAATCAAGTGAGTCAAAATGGTCCATTTGCATGGAGTTTCTTCATGCATATACACCAATAGACATGGTTCGCATGTCTCAAACTTTTCAAAAACGAGTGAGCCCAAAGATCCATCAATATGGAGCTTCTTCATGCGTTTTATACCGATATGACTTACGTGGCAGTGCCACAAGTAGGTGGTACTATCATTACTATCTTTTGGCATGAACATGTGTATCACTACGATCGAGATTTAATAAACCATTCATTTTAGGTGTAAGACCATTGAAGGTATTATTCAAATAAACAGAGTAACCATTATTCTCCTTAAATGAATAACCGTATTGCGATAGACGTAATCCAATCATGTCTATGCTCAACGCAAACACCAAATAACAATTATTTAGGTTTAACACTAATCTCTATGTAGAGGGAGCGTGCGATGCTTGATCATATCAAGCTTGGAAAAACTTCCAACACATATCGTCAGCTCACCTTTAGCTAGTCTCCGTTTATTCCGTAGCCTTTTGTTTCGAGTTACTAACACTTAGCAACCGAACCGGTATCTAATACCCTGGTGCTACTAGGAGTACTAGCAAAGTACACATTAACACAATGTATATCCAATATACTTTTATCGACCTTGCCAGCCTTCTTATCTACCAAGTATCTAGGGTAATTCTGCTCTAGTGGTTGTTCCCCTTATTACAGAAGCACTTAGTCTCGGGTTTGGGTTTTACCTTGGGTTTCTTCACTAGAGCAGCAGCTGATTTGCCGTTTCATGAAGTATCCCTTCTTGCCCTTGCCCTTCTTGAAACTAGTGGTTTCACCAACCATCAACAATTGATGCTCCTTCTTGATTTCTACTTTCGCGGTGTCAAACATCGCGAATTCCTCAAGGATCATCATATCTATCCCTGATATGTTATAGTTCATCATGAAGCTCTAACAGCTTGGTGGCAATGACTTTGGAGAACCATCACTGTCTTATCTGGAAGATCAACTCCCACTCGATTCAAATGATTGTTGTACTCAGACAATCTGAGCACAAGCTCAACAATTGAGCTTTTCTCCTTAGTTTGCAGGTTAAGAAAGTCATCGGAGGTCTTATACCTCTTGACATGGGCACGAGCCTGAAATCCCAATTTCAGCCCTCAAAACATCTCATATGTTTCGCGATGTTTCAAAAACGTCTTTGGTGCCTCAACTCTAAACCGTTTAACTGAACTATCACGTAGTTATCAAAACGTGTATGTCAGATGTTTGCAACAACCACAGACAACGTTCGAGGTTCAGCACACTGAGCGGTGCATTAAGGACATAAGCCTTCTATGAAGCAATGAGGACAATCCTCAGTTTACGGACCTAGTCCGCATAATTGCTACTATCAACTTTCAACTAATTTTTCTCTAGGAACATATCTAAACAGTAGAACTATAGCGTGAGCTACGACATAATTTGCAAAAACCTTTTGACTATGTTTAGGATAATTAAGTTCATCTTATGAACTCCCACTCAGATAGACATCCCTCTAGTCATCTAAGTGATTACATGATCCGAGTCAAACTAGGCCGTGTCCGATCATCACGTGAGACGGACTAGTCATCATCGGTGAACATCTTCATGTTGATCGTATCTTCTATACGACTCATGTTCGACCTTTCGGTCTCCGTGTTCCGAGGCCATGTCTGTACATGCTAGGCTCGTCAAGTTAACCCTAAGTGTTTCGCGTGTGTAAATCTGTCTTACACCCGTTGTATGTGAACGTTAGAATCTAACACCCGATCATCACGTGGTGCTTCGAAACACGAACTGTCGCAACGGTGCACAGTTAGGGGAGAACACTTCTTGAAATTGTTATAAGGGATCATCTTATTTACTACCGTCGTCCTAAGCAAATAAGATGTATAAACATGATAAACATCACATGCAATCAAATAGTGACATGATATGGCCATCATCATTTTGCTCCTTTTGATCTCCATCTTCGGGGCTCCATGATCATCATCGTCACCGGTATGACACCATGATCTCCATCATCATGATCTCCATCATCGTGTCTTCATGAAGTTGCCTCGCCAACTATTACTTCTACTACTATGGCTAACGGTTAGCAATAAAGTAAAGTAATTACATGACGTTTAAGTTGACACGCAGGTCACAAATAAATAAAGACAACTCCTATGGCTCCTGCCGGTTGTCATACTCATCGACATGCAAGTCGTGATTCCTATTACAAGAACATGATCAATCTCATACATCACATATATAATTCATCACATCCTTTTGGCCATATCACATCACATAGCATACCCTGCAAAAACAAGTTAGACGTCCTCTAATTGTTGTTTGCATGTTTTACGTGGCTGCTATGGGTTTCTAGCAAGAACGTTTCTTACCTACGCATGAACCACAACGTGATATGCCAATTGCTATTTACCCTTCATAAGGACCCTTTTCATCGAATCCGATCCGACTAAAGTGGGAGAGACAGACACCCGCCAGCCACCTTATGCAACTAGTGCATGTTTGTCGGTGGAACCGGTCTCACGTAAGCGTACGTGTAAGGTTGGTCCGGGCCGCTTCATCCCACGATGCCGCCGAATCAAGATAAGACTAGTAACGGCAAGCATATTGAACAATATCGACGCCCACAACTACTTTGTGTTCTACTCGTGCAAAGAATCTATGCAATAGACCTAGCTCATGATGCCACTGTTGGGGAACGTAGCAGAAATTCAAAAAATTTCCTACGTATCACCAAGATCTATCTATGGAGAGACCAGCAACGAGTAGAAAGGAGAGTGCATCTACATACCCTTGTAGATCGCTAAGCGGAAGCGTTCAAGTGAACGGGGTTGATGGAGTCTTACTCGTCGTGATTCAGATCACCGATGATCCTAGTGCCGAACGGACGGCACCTCCGCGTTCAACACACGTACAGCTCGACGATGTCTCCCACGCCTTGATCCAGCAAGGAGAGAGGGAGAGGTTGAGGAAGACTCCATCCAGCAGCAGCACAATGGCGTGGTGGTGATGGAGGAGCGTGGCAATCCTGCAGGGCTTCGCCAAGCACCTACGGGAGAGGAGGAGGTGTCACGGGAGGGAGGGAGGTGCCAAGGGCTCAGGTATGGATGCCCTCCCTCCCCTCCACTATATATAGGGGCAGGGGAGAGGGGGGAGGCGCAGCCTTGCCCCTTCCTCCAAGAAAGGGGTGCGGCTAAGGAGGGGGGGAGGAGTCCATCCTCCCCAAGGCACCTCGGAGGTGCCTTCCCCCTTGAGGACTCTTCCCTCTAGGGTTCCCTAGGCGCATGGGCCTCTTGGGGCTGGTGCCCTTGGCCCATGTAGGCCAAGGCGCACCCCCTACAGCCCATGTGGCCCCCCGGGGCAGGTGGCCCCACCCGGTGGGCCCCCGGGACCCTTCCGGTGGTCCCGGTACAATACCGATGACCCCGAAACTTGTCCCGATGGCCGAAACAGGACTTCCTATATATAAATCTTTACCTCCGGACCATTCCGGAACTCCTCGTGACGTCCGGGATCTCATCCGGGACTCCGAACAACATTCGGTAACCACATACAAGCTTCCTTTATAACCCTAGCGTCACCGAACCTTAAGTGTGTAGACCCTACGGGTTCGGGAGACATGCAGACATGACCGAGACGTTCTCCGGCCAATAACCAACAGCGGGATCTGGATACCCATGTTGGCTCCCACATGTTCCACGATGATCTCATCGGATGAACCACGATGTCAAGGACTCAATCGATCCCGTATACAATTCCCTTTGTCTATCGGTATGTTACTTGCCCGAGACTCGATCGTCGGTATCCAATACCTTGTTCAATCTCGTTACCGGCAAGTCACTTTACTCGTTCCGTAACACATCATCCCGTGATCAACTCCTTGGTCACATTGCGCATATGATGATGTCCTACCGAGTGGGCCCAGAGATACCTCTCCGTTTACACGGAGTGACAAATCCCAGTCTCGATCCGCATAAAACAATAGATACTTTCGGAGATACCTGTAGTGCACCTTTATAGTCACCCAGTTACGTTGTGACGTTTGATACACCCAAAGCACTCCTACGGTATCCAGGAGTTACACGCTCTCATGGTCGAAGGAAGAGATACTTGACATTGGCAAAGCTCTGGCAAATGAACTACACGATCTTTTGTGCTAGTCTTAGGATTGGGTCTTGTCCATCACATCATTCTCCTAATGATGTGATCCCGTTATCAACGACATCCAATGTCCATAGCCAGGAAACCATGACTATCTGTTGATCACAACGAGCTAGTCAACTAGAGGCTCACTAGGGACATATTGTGGTCTATGTATTCACACGTGTATTACGATTTCCGGATAATACAGTTATAGCATGAATAAAAGACAATTATCATGAACAAGGAAATATAATAATAATACTTTTATTATTGCCTCTAGGGCATATTTCCAACAGAAGATGCATTTATCCGCTTTGGGTTCGAGCTTATCAGCCTGAAACTTTTTCACATAAGCGTCGCAGCCCCAAACTTTTAAGAAATGACAGCTTAGGTTTCTCTAAACCATAGTTCATACGGTGTCATCTCATCGGAATTACGTGGTGCCCTATTTAAAGTGAATGTGGTTGTCTCTAATGCCTAACCCATAAACTATCGTGGTAATTCGATAAGAGACATCATGGTATGCATCATATCCAATAGGGTGTAGTTATGATGTTCGGACACACCATCACACTATGGTGTTCCAGGCTGTATTAGTTGTGAAACAATTTCCACAATGTCTTAATTCTGTGCCAAACTCGTAATTCAGATATTCATCTCTATGATCATATCATAGATATTTTATCCTCTTGTCACGACGATCTTTCAACTTCACCCTGAAATTACTTGAACCTTTCAATAATTCAGACTCATGATTCATCAAGTAAATGTACTCAACATCCACTCAAATTATCTGTGAAGTAAGAACATAACAATATCCACTACATGCCTCAGCACTCATTGGACTGTACACATCAAAATGTATTACTTCCAACAAGTTGCTATCTTGTTCCATCTTACTGAAAACGAGGCTTTTCAGTCATCTTGCCCATGTGGTATGATTTGCATGTCCCAAGTGATTCAAAATCAAGTGAGTCAAAACAGTCCATTTGCATGGAGTTTCTTCATGCATATACACCAATAGACATGGTTCGCATGTCTCAAACTTTTCAAAAACGAGTGAGCCCAAAGATCCATCAATATGGAGCTTCTTCATGCGTTTTATACCGATATGACTTACGTGGCAGTGCCACAAGTAGGTGGTACTATCATTACTATCTTTTGGCATGAACATGTGTATCACTACGATCGAGATTTAATAAACCATTCATTTTAGGTGTAAGACCATTGAAGGTATTATTCAAATAAACAGAGTAACCATTATTCTCCTTAAATGAATAACCGTATTGCGATAGACGTAATCCAATCATGTCTATGCTCAACGCAAACACCAAATAACAATTATTTAGGTTTAACACCAATATCTTTGGTAGAGGGAGCGTGCGATGCTTGATCATATCAAGCTTGGAAAAACTTCCAACACATATCGTCAGCTCACCTTCAGCTAGTCTCCGTTTATTCCGTAGCCTTTTGTTTTGAGTTACTAACACTTAGCAACCGAACCGGTATCTAATACCCTGGTGCTACTAGGAGTACTAGCAAAGTACACATTAACACAATGTATATCCAATATACTTCTATCGACCTTGCCAGCCTTCTTATCTACCAAGTATCTAGGGTAATTCCGCTCTAGTGGTTGTTCCCCTTATTACAGAAGCACTTAGTCTCGGGTTTGGGTTTTACCTTGGGTTTCTTCACTAGAGCAGCAGCTGATTTGCCGTTTCATGAAGTATCCCTTCTTGCCCTTGCCCTTCTTGAAACTAGTGGTTTCACCAACCATCAACAATTGATGCTCCTTCTTGATTTCTACTTTCGCGGTGTCAAACATCGCGAATTCCTCAAGGATCATCATATCTATCCCTGATATGTTATAGTTCATCATGAAGCTCTAACAGCTTGGTGGCAATGACTTTGGAGAACCATCACTGTCTTATCTGGAAGATCAACTCCCACTCGATTCAAATGATTGTTGTACTCAGACAATCTGAGCACAAGCTCAACAATTGAGCTTTTCTCCTTAGTTTGCAGGTTAAGAAAGTCATCGGAGGTCTTATACCTCTTGACATGGGCACGAGCCTGAAATCCCAATTTCAGCCCTCAAAACATCTCATATGTTTCGCGATGTTTCAAAAACGTCTTTGGTGCCTCAACTCTAAACCGTTTAACTGAACTATCACGTAGTTATCAAAACGTGTATGTCAGATGTTCGCAACAACCACAAACAACGTTCGAGGTTCAGCACACTGAGCGGTGCATTAAGGACATAAGCCTTCTATGAAGCAATGAGGACAATCCTCAGTTTACGGACCTAGTCCGCATAATTGCTACTATCAACTTTCAACTAATTTTTCTCTAGGAACATATCTAAACAGTAGAACTATAGCGTGAGCTACGACATAATTTGCAAAAACCTTTTGACTATGTTCAGGATAATTAAGTTCATCTTATGAACTCCCACTCAGATAGACATCCCTCTAGTCATCTAAGTGATTACATGATCCGAGTCAAACTAGGACGTGTCCGATCATCACGTGAGACGGACTAGTCATCATCGGTGAACATCTTCATGTTGATCGTATCTTCTATACGACTCATGTTCGACCTTTCGGTCTCCGTGTTCCGAGGCCATGTCTGTACATGCTAGGCTCGTCAAGTTAACCCTAAGTGTTTCGCGTGTGTAAATCTGTCTTACACCCGTTGTATGTGAACGTTAGAATCTAACACCCGATCATCACGTGGTGCTTCGAAACACGAACTGTCGCAACGGTGCACAGTTAGGGGAGAACACTTCTTGAAATTGTTGTAAGGGATCATCTTATTTACTACCGTCGTTCTAAGCAAATAAGATGTATAAACATGATAAACATCACATGCAATCAAATAGTGACATGATATGGCCATCATCACTTTGCTCCTTTTGATCTCCATCTTCGGGGCTCCATGATCATCATCGTCACCGGCATGACACCATGATCTCCATCATCATGATCTCCATCATCGTGTCTTCATGAAGTTGCCTCGCCAACTATTACTTCTACTACTATGGCTAACGGTTAGCAATAAAGTAAAGTAATTACATGGCGTTTAAGTTGACACGCAGGTCACAAATAAATAAAGACAACTCCTATGGCTCCTGCCGGTTGTCATACTCATCGACATGCAAGTCGTGATTCCTATTACAAGAACATGATCAATCTCATACATCACATATATCATTCATCACATCCTTTTTGGCCATATCACATCACATAGCATACCCTGCAAAAACAAGTTAGACGTCCTCTAATTGTTGTTTGCATGTTTTACGTGGCTGCTATGGGTTTCTAGGAAGAACGTTTCTTACCTACGCATGAACCACAACGTGATATGCCAATTGCTATTTACCCTTCATAAGGACCCTTTTCATCAAATCCGATCCGACTAAAGTGGGAGAGACAGACACCCGCCAGCCACCTTATGCAACTAGTGCATGTTTGTTGGTGGAACCGGTCTCACGTAAGCGTACGTGTAAGGTTGGTCCGGGCCGCTTCATCCCACGACGCCGCCGAATCAAGATAAGACTATTAACGGCAAGCATATTGAACAATATCGACGCCCACAACTACTTTGTGTTCTACTCGTGCAAAGAATCTACGCAATAGACCTAGCTCATGATGCCACTGTTGGGGAACGTAGCAGAAATTCAAAATTTTCCTACGTGTCACCAAGATCTATCTATGGAGAGACTAGCAACGAGGGGAAGGAGAGTGCATCTACATACCCTTGTAGATCGCTAAGCGGAAGCGTTCAAGTGAACGGGGTTGATGGAGTCGTACTCGTCGTGATTCAGATCACCGATGATCCTAGTGCCGAACGGACGGCACCTCCGCGTTCAACACACGTACAGCTCGACGATGTCTCCCACGCCTTGATCCAGCAAGGAGAGAGGGAGAGGTTGAGGAAGACTCCATCCAGCAGCAGCACAACGGCGTGGTGGTGATGGAGGAGCGTGGCAATCCTGCAG
>NC_057801.1:826111603-826170437 GCF_018294505.1 Triticum aestivum | reverse complement strand
GTGTACTTTTTACTGTGCATTTTTTAACACAAAGTTCTCAAAGAGAGTTTGCCTCCTAGGATAAGTTTTCACAAGCACCAGCCTGCATCTCTCTTTTTTCCAATGAAAGAATGCAGGACTTTTAGTTTCAAGTACTATGAATTACGTGGAGTTTGTGGTAAACATGTTTGTTCCCATAATGTGGTCACAAGCTTCACAAGTGTGTCCTTGTAAATTTTTTCAAGGCATCTTGAAAGTTGTAGCAGAGATTGAGTAAAATGGAATTCTAAACATGTATCCGTGCTTCTGACAAGAATTCTAAATCTGATGCATTTACTAGCAAGAATTGTGAATTGTCATCTTTGTATTGCAGAAGCTTTTAAATTCTTTAGCATGAGTTTCTTCAAGTTTGGTTGTTCCTGCTGCATATGCCCAGCTAATAGCATGATTTAGCTTGTACCAAGTGCTTCGCTAAAATTAGGATAGTTCCCCACCTACTAGCTCTTTGTGGTGGCTTATTGGTGACTTGTCATACTTGTATCTTTGAACTAGGTTGATATGGAACTGGGTTGTTCATTTTTCCGCATCTCTATGCTCATGTAGATATCTTTAGGGATGAAGTCCATGTCCTGTGCCGTGACAGATGTATTTACAAGAGCTGTTTTATTTACCCCTCAAGTAGTTTTTTTGTGTAATTGAAACTCGTCGTGCGATGTGTGCACGCGCCGCTGTAAGGTTGCAAAGCTTTGGTCCGGATGCTGCTCCGGGACAGATCACCTGAAGCAAAACAATGCACCAGGTTGCAAAGCTTTGCTGTGTGCCGTTCTAAACTTGTTCTTTTTTTGGAAGCTTCAGGCTCTACTTTTGCGTCGATGGTGAATAAAATCTCTGTCTGTGCCAAAAAATAACCCCTTTCTCCTGAAACGTTGATTAATTTCCGTTTCGGTTGAGAAATGGGGCACTCCTAGGCCAAGAAAATTAGCAAAGGTCATGCCCAATTTTCTTGACCTAGAAGGTGCCCGATTCTCAACCGAAATAAAAATTAATTTGCTTTAGTGGTTGGATTAGTTTAGTATTTTATTCACACACTCAGACACCCTTGCTTGCCATGTGTGATAGAGAGATAGTGAGAGGAGACAATAAGCTATCTGCAGCTTAATTTGCATTGCATACTAGCTAGATAGCTTTTGTTTTTCAGGACCAACCGAACAATACATACATATACCTGTAGGCACCAGCTTAATTTCCAAGGCAGGACAATTACTTGCTTCATTATATTCATCCATCCATCCATTTTGCATCATGTACAGAACCAAAAATAATCGGAGTTTCTGTCTGGCTTCAGAAGTCATAACACATGCATTTGGGTAACCCTAAATGTCAAAATTGCACAAGTCTAGACCCCTTTATGCCATATACTTTCTATTTTTCTTCATCGGAGTTCGACTGCGCATTAACCCAACGTGTGCATGACTCGATGGTCCAGGAAGGAAATCATTTCCTTTCATTAGCTAGAAAAACTGCCAACGTTTCAAAACTGCAACTTGATGAAGATTGGAGTATATCTTAATAAGTTTACCCTGTTGGGGCACATCACATACACACATTTGCCCAAGTCCACTCTGGCCCATGTAGAGCTGAAACCCAGTTTAGTTCCTTATATCACTTGTTGCTGAAAACCGTTTGATTGTTTTCACGGAAATGATTTACAAGTTCAGCAAGTGATGAGCTGTGAGAATAACATATTCATTAGGGTAGGCGTATCCTGCCCTATGCTGAATGTGGTGCAATTTTCGACGCAGATTCATAATTTGCAGCTTAGCTTATCTCTTGGACCTCCAATTAAAATATAGGGGTTGACCTTCACCACGGCCGAAGCTTCTCTGCATCTATATATAATGGACATTCCCTAGCTTCTGAACAATCAACACAAAGCAGCAGGCCTGAGTGTCTCCAATAGTCATCCTTGTGTTTGTGTAGGTTTTATTTCCTTGGTCCATTGAGCCTTCATTCATGGTTATGAATGATATGCAATGATCAGCCTGCTAGCGTTTATCCTCTCCGCGTGTTTGAACACCCTGCGGTGTAGTAAAAAGTAATTACAGATACACTCACCCACATAAGTATTCAACACAATGAAAAAATAGTACAAATTAAGGAAAGGCAATACCATTTCAGACGCTTGTCTTCTAAAAAGAAGAGTGAACTTTCTAGACACACCCCTCAAGAACTAGGTTACCCTGAGAACGTGGACTTGGACCTTAGCAACAACACACTAACAGGTTCTATCCCAAAACACCTAGGCAATATCACAAACATCTCTCAATTGTTTCTTGACAATAACCAACTTTTTGGCGACATTCCTCGAGAATTAGGTTATTTGGTCAACTTAGAGATCTTGTTCCTTGACAATAACCAACTTTTTGACCAAACTTTGTTTCTATTTAGAGAGAAACATGGCCCACAACGATGAGGCCGGGGGTTCGGGCGGCAAGGCATTCTGGGAGCTGTCCCAGGAGATGGAGGAACAACCTCACTTGTATGAGGCCGCCGCCTTCCCCACCGATCCTGAGACCACTGATGGTGCCGCCGAGGATGACCCCACTGATGCCACCACTGATGGTGCCGCCGAGGATGCCACCACTGATGATGGCGGCGCCCGCACAGATGGCAGCCAACCGAAGAGGCAACGGAAGGACCGGCGCCCGATCGTGCTCCTCACCCTCAAGGAGGAAGTTACTGAAGTGGACTCCAACGGGAATCCAACGGCGCCCGAACGAATAGTCAAGGGGTACTCGCTTCAGCTCGGGTGCATTGTCCGGAGCACCGTCTCGATCAACACCGAGAACCTGAGGCATCCTGACCGAGAGAATTTGCGCCACCTCCTCTTCACGAAGCTGCACGAACGATACAAGTTCCCCGCTGAATTTGCAAACACAAGCCTCAAAGGGAATAAAGTGAACAATGCTGCCCTCACGAAGATGAGCAAGGCCCTGTCTACTTGGAAAAGCAATGTGAAGAAAATGATCGACAAAGGTGAGAGTTATCAAAAGATCAAGGAGAAAAATCCTTCGATCACCGAAGATGACTACAACGACTTCAAGATCAATTGCTCGAGCACCGCAAACTCCCAATCAAGTGAGCGGGGGAAACAAATGCGGGAGCTGAACATAGGGGAACACACACTCGGTCCCGGCGGTTACAGAGTGGCGGAGCCTATATGGGACAAGGAGGAGGCGGACCGTGCCGAGCAAGGCCTACCGCCCCTCTTCGATAAATACGGTGACAAGAAGACCAGGAACTTTGTCAGGGCCCGGTACAAGAAGGACCCGAAAACAAAGGAGCTTACCACGGATCCGAAGACCATGCAGCTTGAGCTTGTTCTGGTAAGGAATACACCCCCGCGTAATTAGCTCCATATGGTTGCATTCTAATTAATGAAGCCAAATTTCTAAATGGTTCACATTCCTTCCGCAGGCGACTGAAAGCAGTAGCGCGGGGTCGACTAAGAGCAACCCTTGGGACACCACTCTAAATAGGGCGTTGAATGTAATGAAGAAGAAGGATAAGCTCAGTAAGCCGACGTCAGCTGGTCGTGTGGCCGGCAAAGGCTTGTCGACAAAATGGGGGTCATACTATACCGCTGGTGTGCGGAAGGAGAAAAAGACCAGCTCGAAAAGCCAGGCGCGAGAGGTTCAAGAACTCAAGGCACAGGTGGCGCGGATTCCGGAGATTGTCCAAGAGCAAGTGGAACAACGACTCGGAGCGACGATCACCGCCATTGTGCCTACCTTGATCTCGGGGTTGAGTGCGTGGATTGCGGGCGGCCAACAGGGGCCGCCCCCGATTCCTAGCTTCACGGCCAGCAACTCGCATAATGTGATGGCGGGGCCATTGGTGCCTCCGACGGAGGCGGCATTGGTGTCTCCGACGCCGGCACGGGAGCTTAATGCACCCGGGTGTACGCCGGCCGGCACCTCTGCAGCAAGCGGCCCCTCCGTCAACTGCACGCCCGCCGTTGGCGGTGCGTCGACATTAGCCGAGCTCGACGCCATCATCACGGTAACTAATTAAGCCTCTCTCGGCCGAGGACTTCATCTCCTTGCCTTTGACTGGGCATCCCTGACGCCCTAAATGTTTTCACAGGGCGCCGCCGACGTTCCGTGCACTCTCCTCCACTTCGTGAACAACGAGTTGGTCGATGTCGCCAAGGGCAAAATCGTTCAACCGGGCAACCCCTTGTTCCACGGTACCCAGATGCCACCCAACTTGTTTAGGGTTCAACTGGTTCCGGTGCTGCCAGGCTGCGACGACTTGTTACCTCCGATTCGACCCGTCAGGGCCGACGATGATGACGTGATGACCCTCAGCGCCTGCCTGAGCTGGCCCCTGCTTTGGCCGAAGAGCCAGATTTGTTTGGGGGCGGGGGACACCACCCCAAAGACAACACCGCCAGTCGTGCCGGCGCCAAGTCGGCCCCATGGCAAGACCGCCGCAATGGTGCCGGACATCCCTATGTCACTGGATCCAAACATGCATATGGCACAGGATCAGAACGACGACGACGACGACGATGATACATTTGGCAACGTCGATCAGTACTTTGCCGATCATGGGTACGATGGCGACTTCATGGGGACTCCTTCTCAAGAACCAAACCCAACAAAAGACGTGTGCGATCTAGCTGGTACCGCGGAGAAGCCAAGTTGCAACAGGCGCCGTCTGGCATTCAGCTCTCAGGAGACGCCTCCAGCTGCCGACTTCACCGAGCCTCAGATAGGCGAGGTGCGAAATATTATCAGCCCCAACACACTCAAGAAGGCGGTCTGTGAGCAGAACTCGGTCCCATTACAGGAGAAGAAGAAGGCACGCAAAAGAAAGACTAAGAAGGGTGCGAGCCAGCCGGCACCGAGTACGATCCGTGCTCAGGACGGGCCACCTTCACCGCAGGATATCTCGAGGAGGGTGCATGTGGCGGGTAGGGCGATGCTACCGACAAATATGCTCAATGCTGCAACCGGTGCTATGCGGAGTCTGCATGACAGTGTTCTTTCTCTGGAGAAGCGGCGTCTCAGAGAAAAGGATGTGGCATACCCGGTTTTCGCGGCCAAGGTGCCAGAGGGCAAGGGCTTTGTGGATAACTCCATCGGGCGTACGATCGTCCTGCGTTTTGATGACATCCACGCTATGTTGAACCTTCATCCGTTGCACTACACCTTCGTTCGGCTATTTTCGCTGAGTATGGAGATGCGGATCATTCGCGACAAGACCCCGGACATCGTGATAGTCGACCCCTTCTACATGCGTGCCAAGATCTTGGGCAGCGCTGGGGACCGGCAAGTCGCGAGTTCTTACCTCGAAGGCGTCATTCTGGCAAACCAAGATAAGGATAACTTCCTCGTGCCTTACTTTCCCGAGTAAGTCCTCCCCTCAACCGGCCCGTAACATATGAATTCTTACATTTCGATCGTTTTTCTTTTAACATTCCGTGTTTTCTGCAGTGACACACGTTGCACGCTCATCCTCCTAAGCCCCAAATATTCCATGGCCACGTATTTCGACCCGGACCGTCAGTCGAACGTAGACTACACAAATGTCAAGAAGGTTCTTGATGACGTTCTCCCCGGCTACGCCAAATCTGGAGGCACCTTCACCAAGCCTATTCGTAAGTACGGCAAGCATGTGTTCTCCCACAATACGATGTTCTGCTGCGTCAAGCAGCCGCCTGGCGGTCAGAAGGGTGCCTACTACGCCATCCATCACATGCGGGCGATCGTACGGGACCATCATCAACTTCTGCTACCGAGTAAACTCAAAGATTGGGCAAAGAGCGTGTCGGCAATCCAGGACGCGGACCCCCGACAAGAATTCTTTCGCATCCAGTCGGAGTTTGCGGAAATCATCCATCAAGATGTCCTTCGTACCTCGGGGCAGTTCTACCTCAACAATCAACCGTCCAACAGTGACATCGACACAATGCTACAAATGCAGGCTGACAACGACCGTTATTTCATGACTCCCACGATAGACGGCGGCTTCATCCACGCTCCGGTCCCTTGAGTCGAGTCGAAAGCAGTGATGCTGTGTCTAGTTCTGAAACATCAATTGGCTCATGTTGTAATTAAACTTTAATGAACTTGTAGTATGTCTCTTTGGTTTCGAGAGTCGTTCAACTTAGATGTAATCGATGCTATTAATGTCTTGCTTTTCTCTTCCGATCGTTCTGTTGCATACTTATATATTGCTTATGTATTGTCTGTGAATTGGTACTAACGTTTCGTTTGGCTAGTGCATAGAGATGCCGACGTATGTCGTGTACAAGGGTAAGGTTCCCGGAGTCTACGATGACTGGGAGGAGTGTCGGAGACAGGTTCACCGATTCAGCGGTAACAGTTACAACGGGTACACCACTAGGGCCGAGGCCGAATCTAGATACGCCCGCTATCTAGCGGGAGAGGGGAGGGAGCGTTGGAGGAACCGGATGAAGACGAGTTTCATCGTGATGATGCTCATCGTGATGACCGCAGCTCTCTTCTATGTGATGGTAGTTTAGATGATCGATATCAACTTGTAATGTGAAGACAAACTCGCTACTCGCGGTCTCGAGACTTGTAATATAATGTTCTATCTTTATTCGGTCTTTTCAATTCGGAGACTAATGTGATGAATTGTATTCGGAGACTAATATGATGAATTGTATTCAAAGACTAATCTTCTATTGTATTCGATGAATCTGTTGTTGATTTGTGCTGTCTATATTTTGTCAAATTATACATTTTGTAACCTGTGCAAAAAACAGAAAATAAAAAATAAAAAAAATAATATCCATACTAATGGCGCATCACATGACAGTGCGCCATTAGTATGACAAAGCATACTAATGGCGCATCACTGGATAGTGCGCCATTAGTATGCCGCGGTTACTAATGGCGCATCCAGTGGTAGTGCGCCATTAGTATGCCAAAGCACCTGGGTATACATGGCCCCTGGGAGGCATACTAATGGCGCACCCTTGCCTAATGGCGTGCTAGTAATGGCGCACCACAGATGCGCCATTAATGGCCAAATTAGGTGCGCCATTAGTAGGGGTTTTTCTAGTAGTGGCTCCTCCTTGCTGCTATCTTCCAGATCTCTCCAAGAAGGCATTGTGGCGGCGGCGGCAGCGGCGCAGAGGGGAGCGAGGGCGAGGGCGAGGGTGAGGGCACACAGGGGATTTAGTGAGCGAGAGTGGAGAGAGAGGGCCACCGTTTCCTTTTTGGGAATCTTTCGACCGGCTTGGTCGGTCAGGCCGTTAACGGCCATTACTATTTGCACCGTCCACCACAAGCCACGCGGCCGCTTTGCCATGTCAAAACGAGTTCATTTTTTAACTTAGTGTTTTTTGTCACCGTCAATTCTTGGGTTCGGTGCAAAATGTCATGTTTTGTAATGTGGCGGTTTTCCGCAAGTCATGGCACGAAAGTTGTGGTTCTGTGCATTTAACTCCGAGTTTGAGCACCACTAACATAACATGTACACATTCCATGCTAATCGATATCATTCAGATAATTATGTTGTTGTCAACCATATGTCAGTTTTAATACTCTTTTTATGAAGGGATTCCACCCAGATTTTACTAACGAACCCACAGAGATTCAAGTTACAGTAGAAAACAAGAAATTAAAATCATAATTGGTTGTTTTGAGCTCCACAGAACAATCACATTCTCTGAAACTCACATCACTAAACTAGTCCGGAAACACCATCTGACAGCAGCATGAGTTTGGTCACTCTTCTTTGGTGACACCTTCAGTACATATAAACTACAAGGCTACTAAACATTGAACAAGTAATCCTCCTTGCCCTTGCTGTGTTCTTATCTTCATTTGAGATTTCTTATCATCTCACGTGATGTCCTGTGAGCACAGAAGCAGCCTCTTTTCAAGCAAATAAACTGTTATCAGAAAAGAAAAATTGTACTCCCTCCATCCCATAATGTAGGAGGTTTTTTGACACTGTGTCAAAAAACGTCCTACATTATGGGATGGAGGGAGTAGTTAACAATTGACTTGTCATGTGATTCAAGCAAATAAACTATTGCAGCTATACAAAAAAAAAGACATGAAGCAAAATCTCTTCGAACAGAAGATACAACAAGTCCTGCTTTGTCCATGCAAGCACCGATCTTAGTTGGTACACAGTCAAAATACGACTTCAAACAATAGGACAAGGGGTTAAGTCGTCAGCATGCCATTACACAGATATATTTCCAACGATTTGGCCTCTCTATCTCTCTTGGTCTTATTCCTCACCAACAGCTGAAAAGGGACCAGGCGACACTGACTTCCATCCAGCACTTCCATTTCTTCATCGGCATATAATTAGTGCTTGTTTCAGCTTCCTTAGCTACAAATGATGCAGCAGTTATCTCTTGGTCTTCTTCCTCACCAACACCACGTTGCCAGACAGAAACTTTCAGATTCCCCCCCTTTTTAACAGAAACAACTTGGCGTGATAGCTTCACAGAGCCATCAGCATCAACTGGCAACTCATCACTATTAAAATCCAGTAATGAGATCATCACACCGCTTTCAGAGTCAGTGCTAGCAGTAAGCACACCACGAAAATCACGAGGAAACTGCCCTTCAATGACTTGAACACGAATTGTGGCTTCCACAGATGAACAAACAGTGTAATGCTGCAGCTCCAGTGTGCAAAGCTTGCTTGTGTGCTTAATAGGAAGGTAGCAGCCCAATCTGTACGTCTTAGCAAATTTGCTCAAATCTTTGTCCTCAGATTCAGTTGCACCTCTTACTTTGAGCTTAGCCTCCAAATACGAAGGATCAATCGTCATGACAACACCACGGGTAGGACCGGTCAGTGTTAGGTAGGAATCCTGCATGCATCAGTCATTTAAGTAAACAATAATAAAAATAGATTCATTCATCAATAGCATGAACTGCAGTGGAATATATTTAGTTTATCCTTCGTTAATACAAGTGAGAGTGCATCTATCAAAACACAGTTACTGTATCAAGTGGAACTTCATGATGGTGACTTGAGTCCAAAATATGCCGATGACAAACATGAAAAATGTAACTTAACCATTAGCAGGATTTGCAAGAGGACATTTGAGATGGGAAGTAAACATGATAAATATTTATAACCCTTCAGCTTGCAGGAACCAATTGAACAATTGAACTATAAAACATTGCGTGGCAGAAATGGAAAAAAAAAGAGGGAGCTTGTCTGTTCAATTGCAGAAGTGCATACCGTAAATTCTGTGAGTTGTATTACAAAAATATCTAAGGAATTATTAGCCGATGCTTCAGTGACAAATAGTAATACTAACAACAATAAGAACATGATCATCATCATGATGATGACCTCAATAGTAATACTATAAATAACAACACGATATTTGTATGCTCAAAGCAAACTGTGACATTACATACAATGTTTTGCAAAAAACTACGCATCATTTGTAATTTTCTGCCTCAAACTTGCATCATTATTCATGCATAGCTTCAATATCTATTTTTTCCCATGTTTTCTGTATTTTACATAGCCAAATTCAAGCTGCGGTCACGTTTGTGTATCCTATTCCTAGGCCTGGTTGTAATATGGTGATGCACAAGAAAAGGAATGGTTTACTCCCTAGCTACTATTCCATTCCAGTCATTCATATGTACTACTCCGTCCCATAATGTAAAACGTTTTTTGACACTAGTGTAGTGTCAAAAAACGTCTTACATTATGGGACGGAGGGAGTATGTATTAGAGTGGGACAAAATACAATCTTTTCGAACCTGCTCGCTGATTCTTTGGTAGTCATCCCTTTCACGGTTGAAAACCATAATGCGTTTGCGATCCACCACATCACGCACAGCGACAAAACCATAAACATCCAGCGGCCAATGCAACCCACCGGTTATATCCTTCACCTGGACTGAAACAATCTGCAGAGTTGCCATGGTGCAGACAAGGCGTGGATAATTAGGGTCGTTGATATTTTCGTTGGTAAAGCGCATGCAATAGATGTCCGCTGCAGCAAATACAATCTCGTTAGTTACAAGGGGATGGTGGATGGGTGGAATCGAAAACAACATATCAATCAAAATTTAATATATCAAACGGAATAGTATTAGGAGAATTTTCGCTGCATCAATCCTAGCCAAAGAATGGAAGTAAACATACAAGGGATGAGGAACACTAGGCAACTCGGGATAATTAAAATGACAACAATCACACCCCGCTATCCAGACAAGTGCATACGTGTAAATAGCATGGCAACTCAGGACAACTAAAGTGGTACTCACATCAAACCCATTGGCATGTACGTACACAATATGGCAAGCGGTATGAAACAAATTTTGAGGAAACATGACAAATTGTGTGGCAACATGGCAGTGAGGAGAGGGGGATCCAACTTTTGAGTAGAACAATAACATTTTGCCTGTAGCCGAAAAGTGTAATCCCATGAAGCCATCAGTATCCATACTTATTTATTTATTAATTTTCCTACTCTTTTAGGAAAAACCTGCAAATTTTACAGAAGACAAATTCTCTGTCCTTTTCACTTGTGTTCAGATCTAAGACGCCAATGGTTCAATAGATTTTTATTGGAACACAAATGCTTGAATTGGTGATTTGGGAAAGAATAAGCTTGCGAGGATCGGGGGTCTGATACACCGGACACGTGATCGTGCCAGATGCAATGGCCACCGCACAGCAGCACGCTCCAGAATTAATAGTGCAAGAAAGAAACTAAAGATAGATAGAGGGGATTAGGATAAGATCCATACTGTCGGCTTCGAAGGGAGGCCAGATCCAGTTATTGCGAGCCCTCTCCCACGACTCGTTGTTGCACTTTTCCCACGCGGCTTCCTCGCGTTCCCGTAACTGCTCGGGCGTCAATGGATTCGCCAGCAGGTTCTTGCGGAACTCAGCCGCCTTCGCCTCATGTGCCGCCATTTCTTCCAACCACGCCGCGTACTCCGCCGTCGCCGCAGGTTCCGCCGCCGCCGCCGCCGCTACCCTAGGCCTTTTCCTGGACTCCGTCTCCGTCTCCATCTCCGCTTCCGAAGAATCTATCTAACCTCGCCGCCGTCGCAGTTAAGGTTTTAATGGAAGGAAGGAATCCCTAGATCGAATTGGGGTCGCGTTGGTTTTATATTCCGGGCCGGAACCCATATGGGCTGGCGTTCTTGAATGGGCTACCTCAACAACAGCGAAAAAGAGAAAGGACAAGAGGGTGTGTAAAGATGAGAAAGGTCTTGATTCTCAAAAAAAAAAAAAGATGAGAAAGGTCTTTCTTCAGGAAAAAAAAGAAAGAAAAAAGATGAGAAGGGATAAAGATGGTTATCATTTTTCTATATGTATATTTTATTTTTATGTCTTTTTTAATGTATGGTTTTTTCTCCACACATCCGTGGAGAAATCTCTTGCATGCATTTGAGCACTGAAGCGTACCCCGAAACAGTTGCGTAGCTAGAATTTGCTCACACCTCATGCCAACTCAAAGTTACATCAATGAATAGTAACTACTCCTATCACACAATAGCTGCAATCAGTGGCAGAGCTTTAGCCTATATGTTGGAGGGGGCTTCCAGACAAATGTATGTCCAATTTATATGGACCAACTACTAGGGGATTGCCAAAGGAAATATTCTGGGCTAGGGGGCCATGTCCTAGGTTGGCCCTTGCTAATTTCTGCCATAGAATCTTTGTGGGTCGGTCTATATAAGGCACCAACGGGAAGCTCCCGTTCCCGGTTTTGGAAAGTTCGCGCAAGCTTCTTGGACATGTTTTGAGCAGCTTCTCGAAGCTTCCATTCAAGGTTTTTTCCCGTTGTTTTAGGTTTTTAGACCATTTTTATCTTTTTCTTTTTTTTCCTTTTCTTCTTTTTCTTTTTTTTCCTTTTCTTCTTTTTCTTTTTTTCTTTTTCTATTTTTTTCTCAAATGTGTAGAATTTTTTTAATTCATGTACTTTTTTCAAATGCATGAACATTTTTCTAATCTGACAAATGCATGAATGTTTTTCAAATCCACAAACTTTTATAAAATTTTATGATTTTTTTTCCAAAATCTGCGGACTTTTTTCAAAATTGACGGTTTTTCCTTTTTCATTTTAGCATCATCAAATTTTCATTACTTAAATTCATGAACCTTTTTCCCAATTCATTGGCCTTTTCCAAAATTGTGATTTTTCCAAATTCGTGAACTTTTTCAAATTCGTAAAAACAATTCAAACCCATGAATTTTTTCAAATTCGTGAAAGCTTTTTCAAATTTGGAAACTTAAAAAAAATGATGAACTTTTTCAAATTTACCAAAAGAATTCAAATTTGTAAACTTTTTTAACTCGAGTTCGCTTTTCAAAATTGTGAACTATTTCTCACATGCATGAACTCTTTTGATTTATGATTTTTTTACAAAGTCAACGGTCCATGGTCAACAGTCAATGGTCTAAGGTTAACTAGTTAGTAGTGAATAGTGAACTATTTATTGTTCACTCACCATGGACGAGTTGATAAATTAAACTGTCAACCGAGCAGGGGCACGTTTGTTGGGCCGACCCATGCCTTGCTCGAGAGGGTGCTTGTTTGTTTACATGGCGCAATAGGCGTTGGCGAGGAGCACTCGTCTCAAGGAAGGGGCATGTTGCCTGGGCCTGGCTACACCCTGCTTCTAAGATCGTTCTGGTACAGCGTTAAAGAATTTACAGGAGTATAAATTACATAAACTGCCACAATTAGGATAGGATACCAAATTGGCACCACATATCAATTTTTCGCAAATTGTTACCAGTTCTAGGACATGGCTGCAAATAGCACTAGTAGGAGTGTGAAGACGCTTTTGACAACTCTTGCTCAATGGGGGCCGTCTATTAGGGACTACATGGAAAAATAGCCACATGGGAATGTTTGAATCTTCCATCTTCCTCCCTTACCATCTATCTATCACTGGTTCCATTTTTGCGGTGAGTACCACCTGCACCTGCGTACAACTCTCCCACGTTAGGGGGCGACGAGATACATGGAACCATTGTGGTCGTGTGCTGCTGGTCTTCGTTGTCGGCACCAGAGTTGAAGATGAGATTAGTGTGCATGAGAATGGTGATTGACATGCATGTCCATAATGTCCACGAGACGACAATGTCGAAGGTGCATTCCTACCCTGACAACCTCCACCACCAATGCATGCACTGCATAGGAATCCCCACCTTATACATAGAAGATGTTCACTGCCTGCTCCGCGCACCACCTCCTCAACGTGCATGAGTTGGTGAGGTCCTCGTCGATCGGGAGCTATGGTTGGAGCCTTGCTTTCTTTTTACTCTTGCCTAGGAGGGCACATGGGCATGCACCAGGCTTGATGGGATTGGTGGCGGGTACCTCCACGGTGGAAGCAAGAGGGGTGCCTCCCTGAGCCTCGATCGATGGAGGGATGGCCTCTGACGGCAATGCGCCGGTAGAGGAGGAGCGATCGTATGCATCCCAAGTAGCAGGTCACAACAATTTCCAACAATGGACACGTGATCGACAACATCGAGTGGGAGCCCCCTGATCTACCTTCTACATCACCAGATCCAACTTATATAACCGTTCCAACCAGTCTGATTGTTGTAGCATGCAGCATTTTGATACATTTTGCTCTGCCAGGGGCACGCCAAAGTGTTGGAACGATTCCCACGAACAACCATGGCGAGGTGACGTTTGCCTCATGCCATGATCTGTTTTTTTCGCAATTATGGAGATGTCACTAGCTCTTTAGTACTCGTATCTTCCGGTCATATTGCAACCAGACTTAGTGGATACCTATCCGCTATCCGTGGCGAGTAACTTGCCAAATCTGCTTATGGCACATTATCAAAGCTTTGATGTAACAACAAGAGTTTATTTCGATGAAGATAGCAATATCACAATATATGATTTCACATCCTCTAGCTAGTTATGCTCGGACGGAGCGTAGTAGCGCTCCCTTTATTTATGATCTTGTATTAGCATATTGTAAACCTGTTATCGTGGAATAAAACCCCCTAATTTCCCTAAAAAAAAGTAGTGTGTCAACATTTGTGTAATTGGTGTTTTGAAACATGCAAAAGAAATGTAGTGGCGTTTCAAACTCACCAATGCAACATTTTACTGTATGCAGAAAAATCTCCGTTGGTGATAGAAAATTGCCGAGAAAAACAATCAACATAGTATGCAACATGGAAGTCAACACTACATTTGCAACACACATCCCAAAGTTATTTCAGCATGTCACCTGTGTATATCTAGCAAAAATGTACAAGAGCTTGAAGCTCTTCAAAATAACCTATGCAACATTAAAATCCGCAAAACTAACATTCCATTGTCAACATTTGGATCTGGGAGCTCGTTGGCGGCAAATCTGATTTGCTATAGCCCTACCATCATCAAATTTAGTGATCCTGAACTCATTCCCGTAGCCCCGCCGACTCTTTTTGTGGAAAGGATCTGGTCTATATTAAAATGTCATCAGAAATACAAAGCATCTCAAACATAATAAAAATTACATCGAGATTCTGATACCATCAAACGAGCACTACTGCCGCTAGAACGAGCAGTTGACGCATCGTTGTCATCGCTCCTCTACCAGAGCCGTCTTGACCTTGACCTTGTCGATCAGAGCCAGGAAGTCTTCGTGCATGTGCCCCTAAGGACCAGCATCCTCGAGCCACAGTCATCGCCGTTGAACCCTTGCATAAATCTGAAGCGTTTGACACCAAATCTCGCCACATGTCAAGAAATCCTAATTAACCTCACCGCCCCACAAAGATGTCATGAATCTACGTTGGAGCTCTATCGACAACGTTCAAATGGACGACCTCGAAGAGGATCGAAGCCGAAAGAAAAACTCAAAGAAGATGTGTCATCATCCGTCTGAGCGCCACACCTACGAGAACTAAAAAACCCTAACATAAACTACTCATCGGAGTGGAGGCACCGGGGTTCTCCTCCCCACCACTATCGAACTTGGCAATGGGGTTGTCGAGGATCGACATCCGCGGAGGCAGAGAACGATCGATGATGATTGAGCTGCGTAGGAGAATGCTGTGATGAGATGTTGCTGCTATACTGGACATGCGTTGTGACGGGCCTGGAAGGGAAAGAGAAGGAAAGTTGGGCAAGTAGCACATGGGAGCAGCGCATGCGATTGGCGAGGCGATGGTTCTCACTTTCAATGAGATTTTGATAAATTTCAATGATTTCAACAGACATCAAAATATTTCAGTTATATACAATAATTCAAGTATTTTTCAAAAAAAAATTTGAGTTTCAAGTAAAATTTTCAGTCCACCGAAACCAGTAAAATGCGGTAATTCGGGTAGGTGCTGAAATATTTCGCAAACTTAAATTTATAAAACCAGCCCCGCAATCGAGCCAGCAAACGTAAATTTTTCGGGCTGCCCGCTCACAAACTTTACCAACCCGCTGACCTGTCTTGTTTTAATTGGTCTATAAACACTCCTCCGAATTAACCGTCCCTCCTGAATTTTTGTTTTTTTAGGCAATCCTGAATTTAACTGGTGGGCTGGGCGCCCAGCCCGTAAAATCCCCGTAATTGTCAGTTGATCTAGCGACAAAGCTCTTTTTTCACAATCCGTCAGAAAAAAAGTTCCTTTTTCACACAGACTCGGAAACGACCTAATATTAACCGCCTTCGTGATTTCCTTGTCCTTGATCGAAGGGATTTTTGAGAATCGGCGAGGCCTATCCCCTCCCACGCGATCCCGATCTCTCGAATCCTCGCCCCTACCCGGCCGTGGCCTCGCTGCCTCGTGTACGACCTAGGGCTCCGGCTCGCTTCCAAGATCCGGCGACATGGGCGAGCGCAAGGTGCTGAACAAACACTACCCGGACGACTTCGACCCGGCGAAGATCCCGCGGCGGCGGCAGCCCAAGAACCGACAGATCGTTGTGCGCGTGATGCTCCCGATGAGCATCCGCTGCGGCACCTGCGGGACGTACATCTCCAAGGGCACCAAGTTCAACTCACGCAAAGAGGACGCCGCCGGGGAGGCATACCTGGGGATACGAATACACAGGTTCTACATCAAGTGCACACGCTGCTCCGCCGAGATCGCCTTCAAGACGGACCCCAGGAACTCGGACTACACGGTGGAGTCCGGGGCCAGCCGCAACTTCGAGCCATGGCGCGAGGCAGAGGCTGTGGCGGACAAGGAGAAGAGGAAACGAGCCGCGGAGGAGATGGGCGACACCATGAGAGCGCTGGAGAACAGAGCCATGGATTCCAAGCGGGACATGGACGTACTCGCCGATTTGGAAGAGACGCGGTCGATCAAGTCTAGGCATGAAGGGGTCTCCATTGACCGGATGCTTGGGATTCTGAACCATTCTGCTTCTACTGCCCATCATCAAAATTTAAAGGAGGAGGAAAATACTGTACTACTAGCAGAGGAAGACGAAGAGCTCGTCAGATCAATCACTTTCCGTAACTCGGAAGGTTACGTAAAACGGATCGAAGTCAATGATGAAGATTTTCTGTCAGAGATCATCAACGAGTCTTCTGAATCAGCGTTAGATCATCCAACAGATGTCTTGGCCAAAGCTAATGATCCTGAGAGTGCCAATAAAGAAGAAGTAAAGAAGAGCTTGGCATCTAAGATGCCCAAATTCATAGTAAAGCCAAAGTCCGCTGCTGCAAATCCTCAGAAGAAACACAAGAGTACTGAATCTCGAGCTGTCCATGATGATTTCAAAGCACCAGTTGCAGAGGAGAAAATTGAAGCTTCAGAAGAGAAGACCAATATTCTTCATTCCCTTTTCCAATATGATAGCGATGAAAGTGATGAGTGAAAACAACCCTTATTCGAGTTATAACTGCACTGCAGGAGACAAGCCCCAGGAACAAGATCATCATCACCATGTAACTCAAGTCTGCAAAATCAGAGTTGTGTCCGCGATAAATTTGTAACATTGATAAATTCAGAGAAAATATTAACTTGATGGTTAAAACTAAATAAGAATTAGCCAATCAGGTCGGCGCATTCAGATATATTCGTTGCATCACTCAGATTAATTTATCTACTATTCATTTTGACATGGACGAGGGCAATGTAAGGAATACTCTGATTTTGATCTACCTACTACTATTTATGCATGATTCTAGGCTGTAGCTCATAGTGCAAACTAAAGAATTGAGAAAATATCACTACGTGGCTACAACATTTTGACGGTGAGGCCTATGACACTACGACAATTCCTTAAGTCCGGTACCACTCCAGTTTTGATCGTAGCATAGACGCGCGCATGCGTGGATGTCCTTGATGAGCAATGTGCTCTTCTTCTCTCTCAAACATGTGTATCCCGCCCTTCAATATCCTTGTTCGACATGTAAAACGTTTTGCCGAACACATGTTGAACATCTTTTTGAATGATACGAAACATTTTTATTAATTATGCAAACATTTTTTTACATCATATAATTTTTTTTAGAATGTCACAAACATTCTTTTCGAAACACATGAACATCTTTCCCTAATACTAAAGTGCCGACTGCTTTTGGTCGTACGTCGCCTTGGCAGTTTTACAGAAAAGCCGTTGTGTTTTAGGTAATTCAACCCGCACTCCTCTTTTAAAGTGAGAAAACGTTTTGTCCCAGGTTGTAAAAAAACATGAACAGACATGAGGACGGACTCTCCGTCGCCTCTGGATCCCAGGCGCGAGGCTCGCGACCCACGCGACGCTCAATCTGCTGCCGGCCGACGTCGGCGATCGCATCACCCGGCACCACCATTCAGCTTCAGCTACTCCTCTCACACGCGCACCCGAGCTCCTCACTAGCTCTCCCTGCCTTATGAACCAAGTCTTGTGCCTGTGCTAAAATTTTAGATTCCAATTGATAGTCCCACCCCGCTCTATTACAACAAATCCAACCAACTTATATACATGCATGCATTACCAGATCAACAAGCCAACAAAAAGCGGATGAGATGTTCATGTTTGGGCCGACGGGCAATGGCGCGGCTGTTTCGGGCTCTCCATAAAGGATAGCTGGTGCCAAGAAAACACCACCACGATCATCCAGGGCACCTTGGTGCAAATAGCAGCCCAATGACGAAAGGTGGCGCGGACAATCCTCATGTTGGCATGCTGGGAAATCTAGCAAGAGCGGAACCACTGCACCTTACGACAACACCTGCCGTGCGTGAGAAGCATCGCCAAGCGCATTATGGACAACATCGAGCTCTGGGGGATAACAGGAGCAACTTGCATCGGGAGACCCTTCGGGGAACCTCCATGAAACATAGAACTTTTTTGTTTTAGGGTTTTGTCATGTGTGGCGCATCCCATGCTCTGATCTTAGGATCTGCACCACCATTGTTGTTTTCCCACTGCTTTCTGCTATGATCAATGAAAATGCCAGCAATTGCTGGATCTTTCAAAAAAAGATTTTCATGGTTACCCTAGAGAAATAAAGAAAGCTGCCTGCTGCATGTATTATATGCGTCACCAATTGAAAATGAGAAAAGAAGAGAGGCGCATGAATCCAAAGAAAAGCACCATGGGTGCAAAGCCTAATAGAAAGAAAGGTCTTAGCTTAATTGACATTTGAGCTAATAATGCTAAAGAAGGACAGAGAGCCAAACCGAAGATAGAGAGAAAATTGATGCCCATATTGATTCGTGGTACATAGACTAACTAATGGATGAGAAAACCGGGACCAGGAGCTTTCATCGGAGGCAGCTTCGGCACTCCCACATCCATGGCCACCGGCAGTCGAGCAGCACCACCAGACTGCCCCCCGCGCGTGCTTGCCAGCCGCCAGATCTGGCATAACCGAGCCACTGCACACCTACCCCGCAACCCCGCTGCCCCCAACCACCCTTCGGGAGGAGGGGCTCCACCACCACCACTGTAAGGAAGGGGGCTCCGCCCCGACCCAAGTGTACCGACGAGCAGGCCACCACCGCCCCAGGCATAGCCAGAAAGCATGCCGACGTTGTCAGCTGGGATGCGCTCTGGCCAGCCACCGCGGCCAAGAACAGGAGAGCAACATTTGGGTGGTGAGTGAAGGGTAACGCAACAGAAAACAAAAATTTTCCGACCTACGCACCAGCCCAGGACCACTATGGAGACTGCATACATGGTTTGATCTTTTTCGTTACCGACTCGTAGCGCAGCGGGAAGTAGAGTCTATGACGAACGGCGGTGCAGATCCCCGCAGCTAGGATTTACAACCTCCCAACCGCGAGGATGTATACCCTTATCTGCTCCTTAGATAGCCCTCCGGGAGACGGCCGAACAGCCCCCCGGACGGTGTCGCAGACAGCCCTTCGGGAGGACCTTCGAAACTCGAACAGTCACTCGGATAGCCCTTTGGGAGGACCTTCGAAACTCGGACGGTCACACGGACAGCCCTTCGGGAGGCACTCACGAACTAAGACCGAAACTACGATCTCTCTACAGAGTTGCGCACATACGGTGTCATCTATCCGGCAGGGCTTCGCCGTCCAGAGCTAGTTCCTGCCGGAACCCAGACATCCTTTTGGCTCTACGAAACTGTTTCGCTGGGAGGGAGAGAGAAGCCAGATCATGCATGGCACTTGTATGTGCGAAAGAGTGAGTGTGGAGGGCTGCCCCTCCACCTCTATTTATAGGAAATCCCAAGGGGTAGGGTAGTTTAACACAAAAACCCAAAATGCACATGAATGAAGTCCTTCCTCAAGGGCATAAGAGTGAAACCAAGGAACAAGAGGGGCTCCAAGGTGGAGCCCCAAGTGTGGCCGGCCACACCCCTTGTGGGGCCCCCATGAGGGCCTCCCAATCCATCCATGTCATCCATAGATCTTTTGAGTAAAGCCCCAAAAGGTGGCTTTCCATAAAATATCCCAAAAAGCACTTTCACTATTCACGACGACATTTTTTAGCGTCCGTTCGAACTGAAAATATTTATGTGGGCTTAGAACATTTCCAATACGCATCATAATAAAATTCAACGCGTTCTGGAACAATTCCATTTTAGTGATTTTCATCTGCGAAACGCATCTGAAGTGGCTCCGGCAGCTCCGGAACATTTCCGGTTTTTATCTCAGAAAATTCCAAAAAGCTTCCAGAATGATTCTGGCACCCTCCAAGAATTATCAGGCATGTGCCGAAACTAATTGGACTTAATGGTATATCCTGAAACAAATTTTCGGTATCATCAAAACTTATCCGGTGACCTCTCTCTGTTGTACGATTCCGCTGTCCGAAACCATTCCGGTGTCCGAAACTTTTTTCGGTGATTTTCTCTCAGACTCCCTGTCTAGTATTCAGTAGATAGATAACCCTTAAGCATGTGACTCTATAGGTTCGGTGAAGTATAGACATGACCCAGAACCCCTTCCGATCAATGATCAACATCGGAGCCGTGGACACCCATATTGACCCCTATACCCACACGAATGAATATTCGAGTGAACCTCCAGTTGCCATGTGCTATTCCTGTTGCTTCGCGATATGTTACAAAGACCCGAGGTGAGATTTACTTGCATCCCCGTGGATCAACAACTTTTCCACTATGCTAGTTTCCTCGTTATTGGTTTTGTTCTCTTTTCTCGTTTCCGTGTTCCGGCATGATACGTCTCCAACGTATCTATAATTTTTGATTGCTCCATGCTACTTTATCTACTGTTTTGGACTATATTGGGCTTTACTTTCCAATTTTATATTATTTTTGGGACTAACCTATTAACCGGAGGGCCAGCCCAGAATTGCAGTTTTTTTCCTTTTTTAGTATTTCGAGGAAACAAAATATCAAACGGAGTCCAAACGGAATGAAACCTTCGGGATCGTGATTTTCCAACCGAACGTGATCCAGGAGACTTGGACCCTACTCCAAGCAGTGCCAGAGGCGGTCACGAAGGTGGAGGGCGCGCCCCCTACCTCGTGGGCCCCTCGACGCTCCACCGACGTACTCCTTCCTCCTATATATACCTACGTATCCCCTAACGATCAGAACAGGAGCCAAAAACCTAATTCCACCGCCGCAACCTTCTGTATCCACGAGATCCCATCTTGGGGCCTGTTCCGGAGCTCTGCTGGAGGGGGCATCCACCACAAAGGGCTTCTACATCATCACCATAGCCCCTCCGATGAAGTGTGAGTAGTTTACTTTAGACCTTCGGGTCCATAGCTAGTAGCTAGATGGCTTCTTCTGTCTTTTTGGATCTCAATACAATGTTCTCCCCCTCTCTCGTGGAGATCTCTTCTTTTTGCGGTGTGTTTGTTGAGACCGATGAATTGTGGGTTTATGATCCAGTATTATCTATGGAAAATATTTGATTCTTCTCTGAATTCTTTTATGTATGATTGAGTTATCTTTGCAAGTCTCTTCGAATTATCCTTTTTGGTTTGGCCAACTAGATTGGTAGTTCTTGCAATGGGAGAAGTGCTTAGCTTTGGGTTCAATCTTGTGATGTCCTTACTCAGTGACAGAAAGAGTTGCAAGGCACGTATTGTATTGTTGCTATCGAGGATAACAAGATGGGGTTTTTATCATATTGCATGAATTTATCCCTCTACATCATGTAATCTTGCTTAAGGCGTTACTCTGTTTTTAACTTAATACTCTAGATGCATGCTGGATAGTGGTCGATGAGTGGAGTAATAGTAGTAGATGCAGAATCGTTTCGATCTACTTGTTTTGGACATGATGCCTATATACATGATCATTGCCTAGATATACTCATAACTATGCTCAATTCTGTCAATTGCTCAACAGTAATTTGTTCACCCACCGTAGAATACTTATGCTCTTGAGAGAAGCCACTAGTGAAACCTATAGCCCCCGGGTCTATTCTCATCATATCAATCTCTATCACTTTATTTACTTGCTTTGTTTTTACTTTGCCTTTTACTTTTCACTTTGCATCTATCTATCAAAAATACCAAAAATATTATCTCTATCAGATCTCACTCTCGTAAGTGACCTAAAGGGATTGACAACCCCTAAGCGTTGGTTGCGAGTTGCTATCATTTTGTGTAGGTACGAGGGACTTGTGCGTGGTCTCCTACTGGATTGATACCTTGGTTCTCAAAAACTGAGGGAAATACTTACGCTACTTTGCTGCATCATCCTCTCCTCTTCGGGGAAATCCAACGCAGTGCTCAAGAGGTAGCAAGAAGAATTTCAGGCGTCGTTGCCGGGGAGGCTCACGCAAGCAAGTCAACCATACCAAGTACCCATCGCAATCCCTATCTCTCGCATTACATTATTTGCCATTTGCCTCTCGTTTTCCTCTCCCCCACTTCACCCTTGCCGTTTTATTTGCTCTCTCTTTCCCAATCTCCTCCTCTCTTTTCCGTTTGCCTTTTTCCCGTCCGCTTGTTTGCTCGTGTGTTAGTTTGCTTGTTTGTCGTCATGACTAGTCTCTTTTCTTCTCCGTTATCTCCCGAGAATGAAGTTCTAAATTTTAAGCAAAGGGAGGGAGAAAATCTAAAAGATGCTTGGTATAGAATTTGCAATGCTCAAAATAAATCTACCAGGAAGCAATCTACTTCAGTTCTTCTTCGCAAGTTTTACGTAGGTGCTAATTCTTGGTATAGATATATCTTTAGAGTTCCAGAAGTTTGCGCAGTTACAGATTGCTACAGACTGTTCTGTTTTTCGTGTGTTGTTTGCTTATTTTGATGAATCTATGGCTAGTAAAATAGTTTATAAACCATAGAGAAGTTGGAATACAGTAGGTTTAACACCAATATAAATAAAGAATGAGTTCATTACAGTACCTTGAAGTAGTCTTTTGTTTTTTTCTCTAACGGAGCTCACGAGATTTCTGTTGAGTTTTGTGTTGTGAAGTTTTCAAGTTTTGGGTGAATTCTTTTGATGGATTATGGAACAAGGAGTGGCAAGAGCCTAAGCTTGGGGATGCCCATGGCACCCCCAAGATAATCCAAGGACACCAAAAAGTCAAATCTTGGGGATGCCCCGGAAGGCATCCCCTCTTGTCGTCCACTTCCATCGGTAATTTACTTGGAGCTATATTTTTATTCACCACATGATATGTGTTTTGCTTGGAGCGTCTTGTATTATTTGCGTCTTTGCTTGTTAGTTTACCACAATCATCCTTGCTGTACACATCTTTTGAGAGAGCCATACATGATTTGGAATTTGTTAGAATACTCTATGTGCTTCACTTATATCTTTTGAGCTTGATAGTTTTGCTCATAGTACTTCGCTTATATCTTTTGAGCGTGATAATTTTTGCTCTAGTGCTTCACTTAGATCTTTTAGAGCACGGTGGTGGATTTGTTTTAAAGAAACTATTGATCTCTCATGCTTCACTTAGATTATTTTGAGAGTCTTTAATAGCATGGTAATTTGCTTAATGTTAATATACTTGGTGTTCAAGATATGTGAAACTTTCTTTTGAGTGCGTTGAATACTAAGATAAGTTTGATGCTTGATAATTGTTTTGAGATATGGAGGTGATAATATAAAAATCGTGCTAGTTGGGTGATTATGAATTTGAGAAATACTTGCGTTGAAGTTTGCAAGTCCCGTAGCATGCATGTATGGTTAAAGTTGTGTAACAAATTTGAAACATGAAGTGTACCTGGCTTGTGCATCCTTATGAGTGGCGGTCGGGGACGAGCGATGGTATTTTCCTACCAATCTATCCCCCTAGGAGCATGTGCGTAGTACTTGATTTTTGATGACTTCTAAATTTTTGCAATAAGTATATGGGTTCTTTTGACTAATGTTGAGTCCATGGATTATATGCACTCTCACCTTTCCGCCTTTGCTAGCCTCTTCGGTACCGTGCATTGCCCTTTCTCACCTTGAGAGTTGGTGCAAACTTCGTCGGTGCATCCAAACCCCGTGATACGATACGCTCTATCACACATAAACCTCCTTATATCTTCCTCAAAACAGCCACCATACCTATCTATCATGGCATTTCCATAGCCATTCCGAGATATATTGCCATGCAACTTCCACCATCATCATCATGACATACATTACTTTTGTCATATTGCCATTGCATGATCATGTAGTTGACATCGTATTTGTGGCAAAGCCACCATGCATTATTTTCCGTACATGTCACTCTTGATTCATTGCACCATCTCGGTACACCGCCGGAGGCATTCATATAGAGTCATATCTTGTTCTAAGTTTTGAGTTGTAATCCTTATGTTGTAATCAACAGAAGTGTGATGATCATCATTATTAGAGCATTGCCCAAAAAAAAGAGAAAGGGCAAAAGAAAAAAAGAAAGGCCCAATATATATATATATATATATATATATATATATATATATATATATATATATATATATATATATAAAGGCAATGCTACTATCTCTTTTTCCACACTTGTGCTTCAAAGAAGCACTTTGTTCTTCATGTAGTAAGTCTCATATATTGTGCTTCAAAGTAGCACCTTGTTCTTCATATAGTGAGTCTCTTATATTGTGCTTCAAAGTAGCACCTTGTTCCTCATGTAGTGACTCACATAAAGTTGTCCTTTTCATACTAGTGGGAATTTTTCATTATAGAACTTGGCTTGTATATTCCTACGATGGGCTTCCTCAAATGCCCTAGGTCTTCGTGAGCAAGCGAGTTGGATGCACACCCACTAGTTTTCTTTTGTTGAGCATTCATAGCTCTAGTGCATCCACTGCATGGCAATCCCTACTCCTATGTTGACATCAATTGATGGACATCTCCATAGCCCGTTGATTATCCTCGTCAATGTGAGACATTCTCCTTTTTTGTCTTCTCCACACAATCCCCATCATCATATTCTATTCCACCCATAGTGCTATATCCATGGCTCACGCTCATGTATTGCGTGAAGGTTGAAAAAGTTTGAGATTATTTAAGTATGAAACAATTTCTTGGCTTGTCATTGGGGGTATAGAAGTTGGGAACATCTTTGTGTGACGAAAATGAAGCATAGCCTAACTATATGATTTTGTAGGGATGAACTTTCTTTTGCCATGTTATTTTGAGAAGACATGATTGCTTTGATTAGTATGCTTGAAGTATTATTATTTTTGTGTCAATACGAAATTTTGTCTTGAATCTTTCGGATCTGAATATTCATATCACAATTAAGAAGTTTTACATTGAAATTATGCCAAAGTATCACTCCGCATCAAAAATTATTTTTTATCATTTACCTACTCGAGGACGAGCAGGAATTAAGCTTGGGGATGCCTGATTCGTCTCCAACGTATCTGTAAATTTTTATTGCTCCATGCTACTTTATCTACTGTTTTGGACTATATTGGGCTTTATTTTCCACTTTTATATTTTTTTGGGACTAACCTATTAACCGGAGGCCGAGCCCAGAATTGCCGTTTTTTGCCTTTTTCAGTATTTCGAAGAAACAGAATATCAAACGTAGTCCAAACGGAATGAAACCTTCGGGATCGTGATTTTCCAACCGAACGTGATCCAGGAGACTTGGACCCTACTCCAAGCAGTGCCAGAGGCGGTCACGAGGGTGGAGGGCGCGCCCCCCTGGGTGCGCCCCCCTACCTCGTGGTCCCCTCGATGCTCCACCGACGTACTCCTTCCTCCTATATATACCTACGTATCCCCGAACTATCGGAACAGGAGCCAAAAACCTAATTCCACTGCCGCAACCTTCTATATCCACGAGATCCCATCTTGGGGCCTGTTCCGGAGCTCCGCCGGAGGGGGCATCCACCACGGAGGGCTTCTACATCATCGCCATAGCCCCTCCGATGAAGTGTGAGTAGTTTACTTCAGACCTTCCGGTCCATAGCTAGTAGCTAGATGGCTTCTTCTCTCTTTTTGGATCTCAATACAATGTTCTCCCCCTCTCTCGTGGAGATCTATTCAATGTAATCTTCTTTTTGCGGTGTGTTTGTTGAGACCGATGAATTGTGGGTTTATGATCCAGTATTATCTATGGAAAATATTTGATTCTTCTCTGAATTCTTTTATGTATGATTGAGTTATCTTTGCAAGTCGCTTCGAATTATCCTTTTTGGTTTGGCCAACTAGATTGGTAGTTCTTGCAATGGGAGAAGTGCTTAGCTTTGGGTTCAATCTTGCGGTGTCCTTACTCAGTGACAGAAAGAGTTGCAAGGCACGTATTGTATTGTTGCCATCGGGGATAACAAGATGGGTTTTTTATCATATTGCATGAATTTATCCCTCTACATCATGTCATCTTCCTTAAGGTGTTACTCTGTTTTTAACTTAATACTCTAGATGCATGCTGGATAGCGGTCGATGAGTGGAGTAATAGTAGTAGATGCAGAATCGTCTCGATCTACTTGTTTTGGATGTGATGCCTATATACATGATCATTGCCTAGATATACTCATAACTATGCTCAATTCTGTCAATTGCTCAACAGTAATTTGTTCACCCACCGTAGAATACTTATGCTCTTGAGAGAAGCCACTAGTGAAACCTATGGCCCCCGGGTCTATTCTCATCATATCAATCTCTATCACTTTATTTACTTGCTTTGTTTTTACTTTGCCTTTTACTTTTCACTTTGCATCTATCTATCAAAAATACCAAAAATATTATCTCTATCAGATCTCACTCTCGTAAGTGACCGTGAAGGGATTGACAACCCCTAAGCGTTGGTTGCGAGTTGCTATCATTTTGTGTAGGTACGAGGGACTTGTGCATGGTTTCCTACTGGATTGATACCTTGGTTCTCAAAAACTGAGGGAAATACTTACGCTACTTTGCTCCATCATCCTCTCCTCTTCGGGGAAATCCAACACAGTGCTCAAGAGGTAGCACGGCATCCCTGTGATCAAATCACACTGTGTCTGGCCAGACGATGACGGATACCGTAACACCGAGAGGGCCCGAGAATATCTCTCCATCGTCGGAGGAGCAAATCCCAATCTTGAGCTATCAAGTTACTTGACACACTTTTCCATGAACCCGTAAGCCGCTGTAATAGCCACCCATTTACGGATGACGTTTAACAAACCCCAAAGTTCATGAAGCAAGCATGAAGAAACTCGATACTCTCATGGTCTAAGGAATCATGCAAACGTTAACCATCTCTGTGTTATTTACCATTAACTTGTGACGAATGAATCTCATAGCATAACATCAAACCGGGTCGATTCAACACAAATGCTCTCTTAACATTGTGCCCTCAAATTTGCTGGCATAGACATGCCCATGATCAGGAAAACGGAACCATCATGCAACACTTGAACTAGTCTTAGAGGCCAAACTAGGAATACTTCTTACCGTTTATTATTCCACATGTGCATATGAGTCTTCCTCCGAGCCTCGTGGATATTGCAGACTCGAGAATCATTGCAGTTATAGCATGGAACATAAACATAATTATGAACTCAGAGATAAATAATATCATTTATTATTGCCTCTAGGGCATATCTCCTACAGACTCCCACTTGCACTAGAGCCAATAATCTAGTTAATGCTAATGCACTTTACATCTATGGCATGCCGGTGTAAAAAATGCTTCGCATGTGGTATAGCCTGATGTCCATCAGATCTGACAACTTCAGCTTCGTGTCTATCTCTACATATCCTCGCGTTTTCACGCTTTCACAAAATTCATATTTTGTGTGGACTTGTCTTTGTATAAATGTAAATCACAGGCTGAACCTGGATTCCTCAGACTGAGTTATGGAGAAACTACCTACAGTAGTGTCCCATTGACAAAAGCCATCTTGGAACCATACTAAGTTCATGAATGAACTATATGATTCAACATCTTGTTTGTCGCTTCTAAAGCATCAAAATACTTAGTCATTTGTTATAGAATTCGCCACAGTATCCTGTTGGGAACAATTTCCAACTATCGTGCCACCATATTGTGTATTACACAAAACCCATAACTTAAATCAAAAATCGCATGGAGAAAAGATGAAGACTGTATCAATGTAACATTTTACAACAAACTCTTCATGAACTCCACTTGCGAGAAAACATATCATCAGTACTTACTCTAGTACTCAATGACATCTTTCACTGTTGTCCAATGATCAGTACTTTGATCACTTCAGTATCCATACTCGCAACATCTTGGGAGTATCGGACATATCTGGTTGTTTTACATACCATGGAATACATGATTAATCCAAACACATGACTGTGTGGAATCTCCATCTTGTATTTAGCTCATCAGTGTTTTGGGACACTGATTCTTGCAAAAACTCTTTCCATGTGACTTCGGCAAGAATCACTCCTTGTCGTTCTTAGTGCTAAACGGTTTTAGCATCTTGTCAATATGTATTTATTGCTTAGCCCTATTAGGTAAATCTATCTCCATAGATCATTATGCCTAATATTGAGGCTATTTACCTAAGCACTTCATCAAAAAACTATTTTCAAATGAAGTCCTAATTCGTGTCAAGAAATTTATTTTCGATTAACAATGTGTCAAGCACACAAGGTTTTTAAAAATATTATTACGCTCCCACTTACTTTCTTGAATTACAAGCATCTTCGTTACCCATTGATGAAGTCAAATCCCATTGACCATTTCATCAAAGCACGAAGATTCCAACTCCATTTTGCTCTCTTCTGTCCATCACTAGAACTCTGAAGTTTGCACCCTTTCTAGCATCCTCTAGATAAACAAAATGCCTTGGACTGTAACACATGCAAGTCCTTGGTTTCATTTCCATCAGATGGAAATCCTATGGTCATCAATGTTTCATATCTCATGATTGAAATATGTATTAATTGCTAGTTCAACCCAAACCGACTTTAAGCATCGCTACGATGGAAACAACCTCACCGTAGTCAACTCTTGAACTTGTTATTTCAACAAGTCGAGCTTTATGGATAAAACATTTTTATCCATATAGGTTTTAAGTTCCATAAATATTCGTTAGACTCTAAGTCTTCCGAAAGGTGTATCATGGTTTTAATCTTGAATCACTTATATGGAAACTAACCCGGGTTGTATTGGCATTTAGCCAATTTTGGAGTCAGGGCCCATCAACGCATCCTTGTGTATCGTAGGTATAATGTTGTCTAACAACAATATCTCGTTTGCGCACCTGAGAGGTTTGCACGAGCCTTGCCTACATGGTTCAACTGCAAGTTCGACCGAAGTTCATACATTTTATTGTAGAGACTTCCATATCAGTCGCAATAGGAAACTCTGGAATTACCTCCAAGGTCTCTTTCCTTTGATATGATGACGAAGATACTGTTTATGTCGTCGAGTTGCACTATTCTACCACTCACCTTTTTGAAAGAACAATTTTCTTCAAAATCACACCGTTCTTTATGGCAAATTTTTTTGCCTCAGTATAGTGGTGAGGGAATACCCAATAATTTGGATAACCTACAAAGTAGCACTTGTCTGATTTGGAGTAGGTTTGTAACCTATTACACAAGCCCAATATTCCAAATGTTAAGAAAAGATATAACATGGTTGGGCGTACCATACCATGCCATCATTTCAACAGACCCGATGGAGCTCTTTTCAGTGTAAAAGCCGCAGTCTCTAAAGCATTACACTTTAAAAGTGATAATGGCAAATTTATTTATGTCATCTTTGATCTTACCATGTCATAAATGGTTTGATTACATCTTCACAGACATTCCACTCATAGTGGTGTTCCGGGAGGTTAAGTTATGAAACTCTTTTCACAACTCATCAGACATTCGCTAAACATGTAACTCAAATATTCCTTTGTGCAATCAAATTGCAGAAACATAATTTTCTTGTTACAATAACTTCTACTTTATTTTTCAAAACCTTTCGAATGATTTCAAAAGATCTAGACTTACGTCTCATCAAGTAAATATCCATATATCTACTTGAGTTATTTCAGAAGATAAATAAATCCACCACTTGCAACAACATTTATTGAACTACACACATCAAAATGTATGATCACCAATAAGTTTGTTGCTCGTTCCTTATGGCCTGTGAACGGTATTTCAGTCACTTCACTTTTTGGAGGAAAGTTGCAAGTGTCAGATGATTCAAAATCAAACGACTTAAAAATCCATCATAATGGAATTTTTCCATGCGGGTTTCTCCAATGTGACCAAATGTAGTGCCACACATGTGTGGTATTCTCATAGTCTCGCGACATTTAGCGTCAGCGTTGTGGATGTATCATATTACCATCAATATTCATAACATACATCCCATCTTGGATGGAAGCATGGCCCTTCATGTTATTCATAATACTTAACAACAATTGTTGGTTTTATGAACAACTCTTTTGCAACAAACATTGTTCAATGGGCTAGAGTGTATGAAACTCTAAAATGAATTATGAAAGTAAACCCAGAGGTATTTTATTATTATCAATATTCATAACATACATCTCATTCATAATGAAAGTATGGCCCTTTTGTTATTCATAACATCGAACATAAAATGTTCTCTTATGAACAACCTTCTTGCAAGATACCTGATGCAATGGGCTAGAGTTTGTAAAACTATAAATGAATTATGAAAATAAACCCAGAGGTATTTTATTATTATCAATATTCATAACATACATCTCATTCATAATGAAAGTATGGCCCTTGTGTTATTCATAACATCAAACATAAAAAGTTCTCTTATGAACAACCTTCTTGCAAGATACCTGAAGCAATGGGCTAGAGTTTGAAAAACTCTAAATGAATTATGAAAATAAATATAGACGGCAATAAACCGATGGAAGGTATAGTAACATTTACTATGTTCCCTGTGTATACCTTAACCTCATTTCTGGCTAGTCTTTTTAGGCCATAGTAGTTCTTACATTGATTCGCAACAGAATGCAATCAAGCGGGTATCTTTGTGATTAACTCACAATACCCAAGAATTAGTGATTAACATGTTTAACCATAATTCCCAAGAACTATATCTTTGACCAACCTACTTATACATCAAAAACTTGTATGACATTCATACATGAGCTGGATATCCCAATCATCTTTCTTTCTGCCTTTATACTTCTAACAGTTTAACTTTTAGTATTTCTCCTACTCGCAAAAGAAGCACCCAACTTAAGAGTGGCGTTAGCCCCGGACTTCCTAGGCGTGTAAGTCACACTAACACCCTTTGGACACTTCCTTTCTCTTTAACTTGTTGTTTTATTCACCTTTCATCATATGACAGGCGTTCTTCTAGATCCCTCTCTTATCAGTCTAATGCATAGTAAACACTTTACTAATAATTTGCAATCAAACATTGCTTTGGATATTTCATATCTTTCAGCCTTTGTTTGTATTTGAAAATGAATTTTCAGTTCCATGAATATCACATAACTATCCCAAACTTTTGAAGTTCGAGTTTCATGGAAGGAAACATATTGCACTTGACCGCAACGGAATTCTAGCTTTTGGATCGAAGGACGAGAGTCTCATCATCCATTGCTTTTAGCGGGAGTATACGAAAAGCATGCGATAGGGCAAAGTCCTTCTCGGCACTTTTGAGGACAATCCTCACATTACGTTACCAATCATAAAGTTTTAACCAGATATTTAACAACTATTCAATTTTAACAGGGAAGGTGGAAACGCGAGCCATTATTCTACAACTATTTTGCAAGAAACACTTAGACAGTGTTCATAATTAATTGCACTGAGAATTAAACATGTTAATTCAACAGTGCGCTCCCACTCAAATCAATATCTCTCATAATTAATTTTGAGTGATACAAGATCCAGACTTCAACTCATCGCCATAGAATCATCATCTCATAACGGGAATTTTAATCGGTAGGCCAACTTGCCGATCACATCTCTATGTGACTCTTGCTCATCTTTCGATGCGTGTGTTCCGAGCTCAGGACGATCCTGCCATGAACGTCAAGACAACCAAGTGATCTTGCTGTGAGGTCTGACCTCAACTGCCTCACACTTCTCTAATCATTCGTACCCATGCATCCATGGCGCACCCCGAAAAGATAGGTGTCGTGACGGTGCTACACTTGGGAGAACACTAACTACTTGATATTTTAGTGAGAGATCACCCTAATAAAAAGCGACTACCGCGCAATCAAGAAGGGTGCATCATAAGGGATAAACATCTCAGGCAATTCATAATAGCATGATATGGTATAGCCCTTTCTGACGGAGAAGTCTTTCATTTCTTCGTCTTCGGCATTCACGTCGGTGTTCACCTTCATGAAGATTGCCACCACCTTGTCGATGCACCAAATAATATTGCTATCTCTATAGCTAATAAAATAAGTGCATTACTTAAGGTTGACATGCAGGTCACTAAAGTGACAATCATATGGCTCCAGCCATCATGCCGAATCATGACATGCAGGTCATGTTAGTCAATTTACATCATATAGTCATCTCATACATAATCAAATTGAAGTGAGAAAACGTTTCGTCCCAGGTTGTAAAAAAACATGAACAAACATGAGGACGGACTCTCCGTCGCCTCTGGATCCCAGGCGCGAGGCTCGCGACCCATGCGACGCTCAATCTGCTGCCGGCCGATGTCGGCGATCGCATCACCCGGCACCACCATTCAGCTCCAGCTACTCCTCTCACACGTGCACCAGAGCTCCTCACTAGCTCTCCCTGCCTTGTGAACCAAGTATTGTGCCTGTGCTAAAATTTTAGATTCCAATTTATAGTCCCACCCTGCTCTATTACAACAAATCCAACCAACTTATATACATGCATGCATTACAAGATCAACAAGCCAACAAAAAGTGGATAAGATGTTCATGTTTGGGTCGAGGGGCAATGGCGCGGCTGTTTCGGGCTCTCCATAAAGGATAGCTGGTGCCAAGAAAACACCACCATGATCATCCAGGGCACCTTGGAGCAAATAGCAGCCCAATGGCGAAAGGGGGCGTGAACAATCCTCATGTTGGCATGCTGGGAAACCTGGCAAGAGCGGAACCACTGCACCTTACGACAACACCTGCCGTGTGTGAGAAGCATCGCCAAGCGCATTAGGGACAACATCGAGCTCTGGGGAATAACAAGAGCAACTTTCATCGGGAGCCCCTTCGAGGAACCTCCATGAAACATAAAACTTTTTTGTTTTAGGGTTTTATCGTGTGTGGCGCATCCCATGCACTAATCTTAGGATCTGCAGCACCATTGTTGTTTTCCCACTGCTTTCTGCTATGATCAATGAAATTGCCAGCAATTGCTGGATCTTTCAAAAAAATATTTTCATGTTTACCCTAGAGAAATAAAGAAAGCTGCCTGCTGCATGTATTATATGCGCCACCAATTGAAAATGAGAAAAGAAGAGAGGCGCATGAATCCAAAGAAACGCACCATGGGTGCAAAGCCTAATAGAAAGAAAGGTCTTAGCTTAATTGACATTTGAGCTAATAATCCTAAAGAAGGAGACAGAGCCAAACCGAAGATAGAGAGAAAATTGATGCCCATATTGATTCGTGGTACATAGACTAGCTAATGGAAGAGAAAATTGGGGCCATGAGCTTTCATCGGAGGCAGCTTCGGCACTCCCCCATCCATGGCCACCAGCAGTCGAGCAGCACCACCAGACTGCCCCCCGCGCGTGCTTGCGGGCCGCCAGATCTGGCATAACCGAGCCACTTCACACCTACCTCGCAACCCCGCTGCCCCCAACCACCCTTCGGGAGGAGGGGCTCCACCACCACCACTGTAAGGAAGGGGGCTCCGCCCCGGCCCAAGTGTATCGATGAGCAGGCCACCACCGCCCCAGGCGTAGCCAGAAAGCATGTCATCGTTGTCAGCTGGGATGCGCTCTGGCCAGCCACCGCGGCCAAGAACAGGAGAGCAACACTTGGGTGGTGAGGTGGATGGAGAAGAGGAGAGGAGAGGAGGAGGAGGAGGAGCAACAATGCGTGGTCACACTAGGAGGAGGAGCAATGATCCGAATCATAGACAGGACAAGGGCCGACGGAGGTGGATACCAAAACCATCGCCACTATATAATAACAAACAATAATAAAAGTCAGAAAATTATACAAGTATCTATCTAAATCATACAAGTAAGACTTTTTTTCTTTTAGAAAGAAGATAAGAACAAGAGGCTCACCACAGTGGTGCCGGCGATGAGATCGGCGCGGGCGATCGATGACGGTGAGGACAGGGACGGGACATGACGGACCGCCAAACCTAGACAAATCTTGAGGAAAATGGAGCTTGGACAAAGAGCTTCGAGAGGAGAAAGCTTAGTGTGGCTCGGGCATTTCATCGAACACCTCATGTGAATAGGAGGTCGGCTAGAGCACCACAAACCTCTCCCACGGCCGGCCAAAAAAATAGAGCAGTGGCTCTGTTCGCGGGCAGGGGCTGGGACATATATAGGCCTCTCTTTAGTCCCGGTTTGTGGCTAAAACCGGGACTAAAGGACAACCTTTGGTCCTGGTTCCAGGCACTAACCGGGACTAAAGGTGCTGGGCCAGGAGCGAGGCCCATTGGTCCCGGTACATGTCTGGAACCGGGACCAAAGGGGTCAGACGAACCGGGACCAATGCCCCCCGAGGTCCGGCCGGCGCCCCGGCCTCACGAACCGAGACTGATGCACCCTTTGGTTCCGGTTCGTGAGTGAACCGGGATTAATGCCCTTATCCTGGCCTCAACCAAAGCCCTGTTTTCTACTAGTGTCAGGCAGCAGGAGGAAGATGGAGGCGGAGCTGCGTTTGGGTGATGAGGAATGGCTATGTGTTGTGGATAAGAAGGCACGCACTAGGCGGTGACATCGGTGGGGATTTGGTGGTGCTGTTGCTTTTTTAATCAACTGTGGACTGGAAGCTGCTGGACCGCAGCGCCTGGTGCACACGCGTGTGCCTAGGATGTACTCCCTCCGTTCCTAAATATAAGTCTTTGTAGAGATTTCACTATGAACCATATACAGATGTATATAGATGCATTATAGAGTATAGATTCACTATTTTGCTCTGTATGTAGTCCACTAGTGAAATCTCTACAAAGACTTATATTTAGAAACGGAGGGAGTAGTACTAATCAGACCAAGGTGAAAAAGTATTGTGGTATTTCTGCTAATTTTGTTGTTCTCAGCTATTCATGGGTGTATATCAATCAAGCGATCGGTGTTGTTTAGTTTGATTCTGCTTTATTTCCATTGCTTCAAGATTGAAAATAGTTGTTCAATTTTGGTAGTTTTTTGTTCATATTTCGCCCTTTTTCATTCAAAAAATCAAATTTGGGATTGTCCATTTTGCCTGAGATCTTCCAAAAAAATTCCAAAATTCGCTCATTTCATTCAAGGGTGGTAATTTTTTCAAAATGAAATACGGAACGTACAAAACCATGGTTGTATGCTATGTGTGCTAGCACCGTTTTCTGGATGAGCACTAATTATAATTACTTGTTGTTGTTGTTGTTGTTGTTGTTGTTGTTGTTCTTGTTGTTGTTGTTGTTGTTGTTGTTGTTGTTGTTGTTGTTGTTGTTGTTGTTGTTGTTGTTACTGTTATAGTTTAATATTGATGCCTACCACACCTTACAAATTCAGATAGACTAACTAAAAGTGAGTGAAAATTGGAAAGAAATACTATTTTTAAGGGAGAAGATATTTGGGGCTCACGGGTACTCAGTGGCGGAGGCAAAGGGTGCGAGCAGGGGCCTCGGCCGAGGCCAGCATGTAGATTTTTCCACTACATGAGTGATTACCTACTGCTAATATTGTGTTTTACAGTGATATTGTTGACTATGGCCCTCCCCAACATGATTTAACATCAATTGGCCCCCTGATTAAGTTTTCATGGCTTCGCCACTGCCTATACTTGTTGACCATCAACACATACCTCAAATCTGGTTCTCATGGATGTCGTTCGTGAGACAAGCAGGAGAGAGGGGGATCGAATGAAGAGTAGAGAGAGTGCGACAACGGTGCATCTTACTCGCGTCCTGTTTTGCCCCGCATGCCAGCTGGGAGTGGGCTATGGCACACACGGCAAACTCAAAAAATATGTTTCACATCCGACCTATAAATCATTCTTTTTTGCGAGACCAATAGTAATTTATAAATTATCTTTTTGATTACACCTTTTCTGGTACATAAATTATTGCAACGTCACTAATTAATTTATTGGGTTAGGGCATGTGGTATATTTTCTCCCGTTGCAACGCACGGGTACTTTTGCTAGTATTTTTAAAGTCGTGATAAACGTCTTTTCAAATGTAAGTAATTTTTGTTCACTTGAGAAATATACATAAAAATAAACAAAAATCAGAAAGGAAAATTGACAAGAAATTAGAAAACTGCCAAAAAAATAGACAATAAACCACGAAAGAAAATTCTATGGGATGGGGCCTCATAGACTCCCGCCTGGGGCGCCTCCTCAGATTTTGACATCTCATACTTTGCACACATCTCAAAGCAGCCTTAAATCCTCATGTGCCACCTGATTAGTATCCCTCCCAATTATGATCCCTGCTAGCATGCCCATACCTCACACTCACTAGCTCCTTGGCCATGTAATAACAATCAGCAATGAGAATAGCATGGCGTCCGCCGGCATCTCCCAGTGTCCATGACGAGACCGTCGACATCACCAGAGGAGGGAGAGCTCGCCGTGGGAGAGGTGGTGGCGGCGCCTTGCATCTCACCTGCTTTATATGAGACCTGGTCTCATATAATTTTTTTCCCGCAACAGAGAGATGACGACACGCGATCTGCGAGATGATCGGTGGCGTTCTGTTAGATGGAAAGTATCCACGTGATTGATACTGGATCGTATGCATTTTGGTGTACCAATTCCAAATACATACCAAAGTGATTAGGGACTTAAGGCTGCTTTAAGATGTGTGCAGAGTGGGAGGTGTCAAAATCTGAGGAGGGTCCCCAGGCCATAGATGGGTGAGAGAAATTAAGGTGGCAATCTCTACTCCTAATGGACGAGTTGGTTGAATAGTCCCCCCACTTTCGTCTGGTTTTTTTTCAACCGGTTTTTTTCGTCTGGTTTATTGTCGTATCACATCCCACCACCCTTCGCATTAAAAACCAAATCAATTTCCATAACCCTTCCTTTCGTTTTTCCATCTTGGCAATTGTATTTCCTCATTACGAATGATTCTTTCCTTCTTGGACAGGAAATTACATGTGGTGCCGAAAGTCAGGGTTTTTTGGTGGAGAGCTCTCCGTGGCATCTTGCCAGACTACTTGACCTTGAAGCATCGACATTTCAAATCACTCAGACGCTGTGACGTTTGTCAAGCAATGGATGAAGACTTGATGCATGCGCTTATCTCATGTGCGCATGCGAAGCAGTTTTGGATTGCGGCCATGGAGCGTTTTGATCTTCATCTACCCCGGCTGCATCCATCAACATGGGCGCGTGATATTGTGTTGGACCCTATGTTCACAGATGATACAAGATGTAAGATTATCACAATCATGCATGCCTTATGGACATCAAGAAACAAGTGGACTGATGAGCATGCTGGATATGACCCCGTCCAGTCTCTCAAGTGGATCCATGAATCTCTTTCCATACTGGAGTTACCTGCTCGTCGCACAAGGGTGCAGGCGGGACAGGGTTGGCGACCCCCCGACGCGGGGTGGATTACCATCAACACTGATGGTTCGGTTTTCCCGGATGCACTAGCGGGCGGAGCTAGTGGTGTTGCCCGGTCCCATTTATGTTTCATTGGGGCTTGGTGCAAGCCGCTCAATGGTGTTTCAGATCCATTCATTGCTGAACTGCTAGCCTTTCGGGAGGGTGTGATCTTTGCTCAGCTACGCGGGATGTCACATGTGATCATGGAGGTCGATAGCATGGAGCTGGTCACCCAATGGAGCTTGCACGACAATTCTCGCTGGGTTGCAGCACCTATCTTACGAGAACTAGACGATATAGTCCTCAGTTTTATTTCCTTTTCGGTTCGCCATGTTAGCAGGGAGTTCAACAGCCTGGCTCATACTTGTGCACAACGTGCATGCTCCATCAAAAGCACGGAGTGCTGGCTAGACCAGAGTCCCGATTTCCTTCTTGCTAGCCTAAAGGCAGATTGTAACCGAATGATATTGAAATAAAGTCCTAGTTTCGATGCAAAAAAATTTAATCGATTACTATCATCTTCAATTAAGATTCAGGTGTTGCATGTTTGCTCGAAAGAAAATTAATTAGTGATTGATTTGGTACCTATGATTGTGAAGACTATTGTGGGATCACCATAATTCGAGTTTTACATTCTACTTATTTGGTTCACTTTTACTAAAATTGAATACTATTTTCTGTACAATTCTTAAACTTATCTGTTGTGTATTATGTACATCTCACTGGCTTCTCAAGATGGAGCGCAAGGCTCAGCTGTGATATGGAAAGGTTCACTGGCTTCTCAAGATGGAGCGTCTGAATCTCAAGTCACTCCAGCGTCTGAATCTCAAGTCTTACTCCTAATATTTCAGAAGCTCTCAAGTGTACGCAAGATTAGTCTCATGCGGATCTATTAGGTACTCAATATTTGCACTTGCCTCTTATTTTTATTGTGCAAATACCTTGTTATTAATATAATGGTTGTTGGTTAGACATTAGGTGATTGGAATTCCACTCGCTTTGCAGAATTTCAGAGTGTTCTAGAGGATGACGAAGAACAAATGGTAAAAAAAAATTACAACCTTGTTGTTTGCACTTCAGATATTTTTCACTTAAATTGTAAGATTCTCTGTGTAATTAATTAAATCATGCTCTTTTTCTTTTGGTCTATACCGCGTGTAGGACGAACCTACTTCAGTCCTCACTCGAGAATGAAGACCTGGAGCTACTGGTTGGCGGTTTGTGTGGACAGTGCACTTTTTATTTACTAAAATCATGTTCGGAGACTTGGAGCTGTACTTTGTTTTAAATAATTTTCAGTTGCTATTTGCCCCTTGGTTACACATGTAAATGTGTTATTTACTATGGTCAGGCTACCATTTTTGCAAACATAGTCATGCTATTTATATGTGGTTGTGATTGTGAGCTTGTCAACTGTGAATTTAAATCATTGTTTTCTGTTTATTTTCCATTATTGAGGGTATAATATCGCATATTGTCCAGTTGCCCTATGGGTACCCGATGGGTTTGGGTATGGATGGGATTTCGGGCCCGTGGGCATGGTATGGGTGAGGTTTTGTGCCTGTGAGGTACATGGTCATGGGTGAGGTTATGGTTGCCTGGCCGGGGATAGTGGATTCGGCTACGGTGAGCATGGCAGCGGCTAGATTGTCCCGACGGCAAGTCAACGTTAGACGGCCGGATCCCAAGATGGAGGTATGTGTGATTGCTTGCTAATGTGTGTTTGTTTGATGTGCTTGCTGCCATGGTTGAGATCCATCTGTGTTGACATCAGCTTTCTTGCGACGGCGTGTCCACGCACTCGACCACAACGACAACTCGGCGGTGGACACACCGAGGATGATGTACGTGCTCATGTAGGGTGGCCTCCTGCCGGTCCACGACGTTCTTTCCGGGTGGTGGCGCACCAGATGTCATCCACATCGTCTCGTAGAGGGCCGTATCCACCTGGACGATGACGCTGCCGGAGCACGGCGTCTGCCCGAACGATGACAGATAACAGAAGATAGGTAAAATGTATCTAAATTTAATGTACAGAGTCGCAAAACTAGCATGGAGAGTTGACAATTCTGTTTTCCACTACTTATGTTATTTTCATTGGACCTTAAGCAGCACTCATCGGCTGTTGTTGTGTGTCTGCCTGCCTGGCAAGATTTCACCTCTATTTTTGACCTACTAGTGACTTATTAGAAACCTAAGAAAGAATTATTTTACATGTTAGATTATTCTTATATCCTCGAAGCCATAAAATGTGTTGAGATAATGAAATAATGCGATAGAAGTAATTTGACCGGAAATAAATTATTTACCATAAAAAAAGGAAGTGAAAAACCATATGAAGGAAACTAAAGTTCCAGAAGCAAGGATTATCAAGATTTGAAAAATATAGTTTCGTAGAGAGTAATTTACACCTATGGAAGTGAAATGTATGATATCTCTACTCTTAAATGGGACTTTGCTCCGTCGCCTCCCCTCATTCTCGGTTTTTTCCACCTCACGTTCCCGTCCCCTCTTTGGTTTCCTGTTGGTTTTTGGTATCCCCAACCGACGTGGCACAAAATAAAAACCAACATAAATATAGTAAACTGGAATAATCTACACGAAATCGATACTTTTCCATAACCGTGTCTTGCATTAACTCAATCATATCAAATCAATCTTACCATAATTTTAACTGAATCAAAACTTTTCTTACCTTCTCTTATCATAATATAATCAAATTAAATGTTATCAAAATCTAGAATATGGTGCACTACTAGGAAAAGGCCTACTAGTGGCGCACCAGGTTTGCCTACTAATGGCACACTACTGGTGCGCCACTAGTACCACGCCACTAGTATTTTTTACTAATGGCGCACCTGTGGTGCGCCATTAGTATAGCCCACGGTGCGCCATTAGTATGCCTCCCAGGGGGCCATATTTACCCAGGTGCTTTGGCATACTAATGGCGCACTGTGGTGTGATGCGCCAATAGTATCCTTTGGCATACTAATGGCACACTGTAGGGTGATGCGCGATTAGTATCCTTTGGCATACTAATGGCGCACTTTGTAGTGATGCGCCATTAGTATGACTATTAGGTTTTTTACTTTTCTGATTTTTGCACAGGTTACAAAATGTATTATTGGACAGAATATAGATAGCACCACACAACAATAGTAGATTCATCGAATACAATAGAAGATTAGTCTCTGAATACAATTCATCATATTAGTCTCCGAATTCAAAAGACCGAACAAAGACAGAACATTACAAGTCTCGGAGACCGCGAGTAGCAAGTTTGTCTTCACACTACAAGTCGATATCGATCATCTAAACTACCATCACATAGAAGAGAGTTGCGGTCATCACGATGAGCATCATCGTGATGAAACTGGTCTTCATCCGGTTCCTCCAACGCTCCCTCCTCTCTCCCGCTAGATAGCGGGCGTATCTAGATTCCGCCTCCGCCCTAGTGGTGTACCCTTTGTAACTGTTACCACTGAAATGGTGAACCTGTCTCCGACACTCCTCCCAGTCGCCGTAGACTCCGGGAACCTTACCCTTGTACACGACATACGACGGCATCTCTATGCACAAGCCAAACAACAGACAATACATAAGTAATATATAAGTATGCAACAAAAGGATCATAAGAGAAAAGCAAGACATTAATAGCATGATTCATGGTCCTACTAATAAATAGCATCGATTACATCTAAGTTGAACGACTGTCCAAACCAAAGAGACATACAAGTTGATTAAAGTTTAATTACAACATGAGCTAATCGATGTTTCAAACTACAAATAGCATCACTACTTTTGACTCGACTCATGGGACCGAAGCATGGATGAAGTCGCCGTCTTTTGTGATGGTCATGAAGTCGCGGGCGTTGTCAGCCTGCATTTGTAGCGTTGTGTCTATCTCACTGTTGGACGGTTGATATCTGAGGTAGAACTGCCCCGAGGTACGAAGGACATCTTGATGGATGATTTCTGCAAACTCCTACTGGATGCGAAAGAATTCTTGTCGGAGGTCCGCATCCTGGATTGCCGCCAAGATTGCGGCCCAATATTTGACATTATTTGGTAGCAGAAGGTGATTATGGTCCTGTACGATCGCCCGCATGTGATGGAGGGTGTAGTAGGCATTCTTTTGACCGCCAGGCGGCTACTTGACGCAGGGGAACGTCGTATTGTGGGTAAACATGTGCCTGTCGTACCTACGAACTGGCCTCTTAAAGGTGCCTCCAGATTTGGCGTACCCGGGGAGAGCATCATCAAGAACTTTCTTGATATTTGTGTAGTCTATCTTGGAGTCATGGTCCGGGTCGAAATACGTGGCCATGGAATATCTCGGGCTTAAGAGGATGAGTGTGCAATGTGTGTCACTGCACAGAACACGGAATGTTAGAAAAAAACGATCAAAATCTAAGAAATCATATGTTACGGGGCAGTGAGGGGATGACTTACTCGGGAAAGTAAGGCACGAGGAAGTTATCCTTATCTGGGTTTGCCAGAATGACGCCTTCGAGGTGTGAACTCGCGACTTGCCGGTCCCCAGCGCTGCCCAAGATCTTGGCACGCATGTAGAAGGGGTCGACTATCCCGATGTCCGGGGTCTTGTCTTGAATGATCCGCATCTCCATACTCAGCGAAAACAGCCGAACGAAGGTAGTGAAGCGGATGAAGGTTAAACATAGCAAAGATGTCATCAAACCGCAGGACGATCGTACCCCCGATGGCGCCATCCACAAAGCCCTTGCCCTCTGGCACCTTGGCCACGAAAACCGGGTATGCCACATCATTCTGGGAGAGACGCTGCTTCTCCAAAGACAGAACACTGTCATGCAGACTCCGCATAGCACCGGTTGCAGCATTGAGCATATTTGTCGGTATCATCGCCCTACCCGCCACATGCACCCTCCTCGATATATCCTTAGGTGAAGGTGGCCCGTCCTGAGCACGGATCGTACTCCGTGCCGGCTGGCTCGCACCGGCGCCCTTGTTAGTCTTTCGTTTCTGTCCCTTCTTCTTGATCTGCTGTAATGGGACCGAGTTCTGCTCATAGACTGCCTTCTTGAGCGTGTTGGGGCTGATAATATTTCGCACCTTAGCTATCTGAGGCTCGGTGAAGGCGGGAGCTGGAGGCGTCTCCTGAGGACTGAACGCCAGACGACGCCTGTTGCAATTGGATTTCTCCGTCGTACCAGCTATATCGCGGTCGTCTTGGTTGGGTTCTTGAGAAGGACGCCCATAGAACTCGTTAGCGTACCCATGTTTGGCAAAGTACTTATCGACGTTGGTAAATGTACCATCGTCATTGTCCGGATCCTGTGCCATATGCATGTCCGGATCCTGTGCCATAGGGATGTCCGGCATGTCCGGTAGCGTTGCGGCGTTCTTGCCATGGCTTGGTGTCGGCACGACTGGTGGTCTTGTCTGTGGGGTGGTGTCCCCCGCCCCCAAACAAATCTGGCTCTTCGGCCAAAGCAGGGGCCAGCTTACGCAGGCATTGAGGGTCATCTCATCGTCTTCGTCGGCCCCAGCGGGTCGAATCGGAGGTAATAGCTCGTCGCAGCCTGGCAGCACCCAAACCAGTTCAACCCTATACAAGGTGGGTGGCATCGTATTACCATGGAACATGGGGTTGCCCGGTTGAACAATTCTGCCCTTGGCGACATCGACCAACTCGCCGCCCACGAAGTCCAGGAGAGTGCAAGGAACGTCGGGGGTGCCCTGCGAAAACATGTAGGGCGTCAGGGATACCCAGTCAAAGGCAAGGAGATGAAGTCATCGGCCGAGAGGCTTAGTTACCGTGATGCCGTCGAGCTCGGCTAATGTCGAGGCGCCGCCAACGGCGGGCGTGCAACTGACGGAGGGGCCGCTTGCTGGCGAGGTGCCGGCCGGCGTACACCCGGGTGCATTAAGCTCCAATGCCCGTGCCGGCGCCGGAGACACGAATACCGCCGCCGCCGGAGACACCAATGGCGCCGGCTGCGCGTTGTGCGAGTTGCTGGCCGTGAAGCTGGGAACCGGGGGAGGCCCCTGTTGGCCGCCCGCAATCCACGTCGTCAGCCCATGAATCAACGTAGGCACCATGGCGGTGAGCGTCGTTCCCAGTTTCTGTTGCACTTGCTCTTGGACAATCTTCGGAATCCGTGCCACTTGTGCCTTAAGTGCTTCAACCTCGCGCGACTGGCTTTCCGAGCTGGTATTTTTCTCCTTTCGCCCACCAGCGGTATAGTATGACGAACATTTTGCGGACAAGCCTTTGCCGGCCACACGACCAGCTAACGTCGGCTTACTGAGCTTATCCTTGTTTTTCATTACGTCAATGCCCTATTTAAAGGGGTGTCGAAAGGGGAGCTCTGAGACGACCCCGCGCTACTGCTTTCAGTGTCCTGCGGAAGGAATGTGAACCATTTAGAAATATTGGGGATTAATTAGAATGCAACCATATGGAGCTAATTACGCGGGGGTGTATTCCTTACTAGAACGAGCTCGAGCGCCCTAGTCTTCGGATCCGTGGTAAGCTCCTTTGTTACAGGGTCCTCCATCTACCGGGCCCTGAGAAAGTTCCTGGTCTACTTGTCACGGTATTTCTCGAAGCTGGGCGGTAGGCCTTGCTCGGCACGCTCCGCATCCTCCTTGTCCCATATAGGCTCCGCCACTCTGTAACCGCCAGGACCGAGTTGGTGGACCCCTAAGTTCAACTGCCTCATTTCTTTCCCCCACTGACTTGACTCGGAGGTTGCACTGCTCTCGCACTTGATCGTGAACTCCTTGTAGTCATCTTCGCTCATCAAAGGATATTTCGCCTTTATCTTCTCATAACTATCACCTTTTTCAATCATTGCCTTCACCGTGCTTCTCCAAGTAGACAGGGCCGTGCTCATCCTCGTGAGGGCAGCACTGTTCACGTTGTTCCCTGAGAGGCATGTGTTTGCAAATTCAGCGGGGAACTTGTATTTTTCGTGCAGCTTCGTGAAGAGGAGGCTGCGCAAATTCCCCCGGTCCTTATGCCTTAGGTTCTCGATGTTGATCGAGATGGTGCTCCGGAGAATGCACCCAAGCTGAATTGAGCACCCCTTGACTACTTCTTTGGGCGCCGTCGGATGCCCGTCGGAGTTCACTTCAGTAAATTCCTCCTTGACGGTGCCGAGGACGTTCGGGCGCCGGTCCTTCCGTTGCCTCTTCGGTTGGCTGCCATCTATGCATGCGCCGCCATCATCAGTGGTGGCATCCTCGGCGGCACCATCAGTGGTGTCATCCTCGACGCCACTAGGGGTTGTGTAGTCAGGATCGGTGTCTTCCGCGGCGTCCTCGTAGCGGTGAGGTTCTTCCTCCAACTCCTGGGACAGCTCCCAGAATTGCTTGCCGCCCGAACCGCCGGCCTCATCGTTGTGGGCCATGTTTCGCTCTAAATAGGAAAAAAGTTTGGTTAAAAAGTTGGTTATTGTCAAGGAACAAGATCATGGTCTCATCATTTAGGGTTTGTCGACACTGAGGCATCCTAAAAGCTAAGCTTTTATCATTTAGGGTTTGTCGACACCGAGGCACCCTAAAAGCCTAAGCATACATCATTTAGGTTCTCATCGACACCGAGGCACCCTAAAAGCCGATATTTCATCATTTAGGGTTTGTCAACGCTGAGGCACCCTAAATGCTAAGTTAAGTTTTCATCATTTAGGGTTTATCGATGCCGAGGCACCCTAGGTTGGGCCTAATCACTTGGCACTAATCACTTGGCTCTATTGCCACCTATGTTGGGTTTATCATCTAGGGTTTAGCGATGCTAAGGAGAATTCTAAGTTGGGCCTAATCACTTGGCTCTATTGCCACCTATGGTTTAATGCAGCAAGAATAAAGGTGCAGTTAATCCTACTTAATTCAGTACTAAGATACCCCGGCCCATGCATTAGTAGCAAGTACCCCATATGTCCGATTTTTAGCAAAGTCATGCTAAAATTCACGGAAAATTTCAGCATGACCTTTGCCGAAAACAGGACAAATGGAGCAACCGAATTTGCCTGAACGGAAGTTAATCGACATTCCGGCAAACTCAAGGGCCTCTCGGGGTACCTGCAAAATCATCACGACACGAAGGGCCTCTCAAGGGCCTCAAGCAGCAGCGGCGTCTCCCAGGACCCCATTTTTTTGCTAAATTTCTTTGAGGAACAATCAGAGCAGAAAATTCAGCATATTTCTATACAACAGCACTGTAAAGATGAAGAACAGTTCTACAGCAGCCCATTTATATACAACAGCATCTTTGGTCATACCAATTTCTGAAACAATTCAAATCTGAACTGTATCTCTGGTCATACAAATTTCTGAAACAATTCAAATCTGAACTGTATCTTTGGTCATACAAATCTCTGAAACTATACATCTGAAATATATATTTGGTCATACAAATTTATGGAAATAATCAAATCTGAACTGTATCTTTGGTCATACAAATCTCTGAAACTATACAAATATGTGGTCATACAAATTTACGGAACTAATCAAATCTGAATTGTATCTTGCGTAGGCACCACTACTGCAAGTGCCATACTACTGCAAGTGCCATACTACTGCAAGTGCTATACTACTGCAGAGAATTATGCCCACTTGAGTTGGAGTTAATGACCTCGATAGACTGTCACTGGCAGTAAGAGAGTAGCACTACTAGTACTAGCCTTGTACTACTTGTAATGGAAGAATATGATACAGTGCTAGTACACAGGTACAAATTATAATTAGTAGGAAAATATCATCGTAATAATATCATCATTCAGTAGGAAAACAACCTTAGCTAGGTCAGTTCTGAACTACATATGGCAATCTTACTTTTAGGAAAGGAGGATCATCATACACATATATATGTATAGCAATTGACAGGAGCTTCATCATTTTTAGTAGCAACAATACATATATAGCAACTGGAAGAAAACAGATGTACACATAAGATAAAAATGTAGTGCTGAAAGTTCAATGCTTACAAAAGACTTGCTGAAATAGTGAAAAACATGGAGTCACCAAGCTGGCTAAGAAACTCCCAAAGTCCACTAGCAAATCCAAGATCTAATCCTGTTACACACACCATAACAATTTAAGATAATTAGGATAAGGATAGTAGGAAATGAAAAACAAAGAGCTCAAAAACCAATCACAACAGAAAAATAATAAAAACCTTAGGTACGCATTATCAGACCAGAAAACAAGACATGCATAGAATATATTTGAGAAATCAACCAATATTAAACGAGAACAAGCATGTAATACTCATCACTACCTTGACAATCAGCAGTTTAACTATGTTTTCTTTCTCGTCAACAGGTGAAATAACTTCAGAAGTCCTGTAACCTGGGAGATGTAAGCAAACGATTTGACTTAGATTTTAGTATTTGGTAGTCTAATCAGCAAGACAAAGTATTTGATAGTCTACTGACAACAAACATTGCTTAATGTTCACCCTCAAACATACTGTAAATTTCCATTAAAAAAGTCCTGATGCTTGCACAAATCTGATGTTCACCCTCAAACTTACTTAGCATGTAAGCTAATTCAAGCTCCTAGCAGCAATGGTCACAAGTGACAGGAGCTGTGCCTGCCACTAGGATGAGAACTTCATATGGATTGATTGTGCTTTCATTTTAAATTTGCAGGTAAGAACAATGAACTTATAGAAACTCCTTAATATGAATATTATACCAATGATAAAAGAAGTGAGACAAGAAGTGTCTGCAGCCTTGAGTAGATTTCCGGGACCTGAAGGCTGTTCACCCTGCTCGTATCAAATATTATGTTGTATTAGTAGCAAGTAGATGTAAACTAACCTATAGCTGGAAACTAAGCATATAAATGGTTGAAATACATAATTCTAGCTGTAAACTAACCTATAGCTGGAAGAAACTAACTAGAAAAAGTGAAACATGGGACGAACCTGCTGTCACTTTTTCTAAAAAAAGGTAGTTAGCATAGCATCCTCTATCCGGTTGTGTTCCTACAAGGACAATATTGGTTACACTATACAACTATAAAATGCAACCTTGCATGGCACACTAATCTCTACATCAGCATCAGTTGATCCTGACCGGGTACTTTGCATGACAGATACCACCTCTCAACCCACTTAAAAGTTAAAACCACAGGTGACATGTTAGAAATTTCTTCTCTAAATTAGATAAACTAAGCTACATGAGATCGACCAAAACAAACTAGACAGGATCTATCAAACATGAACACCTAGAGCAGTGAGGCAGCGGCAGAGAATCGATCAAACAGGAACATGCCACCCTCAACAACATCACTTGCTATCTCAAAGACAGCTTCTCCACAACAGCAGCACATTCCTCAAGGTAAGGCAACAAGTAGCACAAAGAAACGTGTGCCGAGTAACCGCAGGGCTTGCGAGCAGCAAGTAGAAGGACTAGCGCAGTAGCAGGCGGACAACGGCGACAGCAGCGGTAGGCGGCAGTAGCAGCAACAGCAGTTTGCAGCGGCAGTGCAAGGCAGCAGGAGCAGTTAGCGGAAGTAGAGGCGGGCAAGCGCAAAGCAGCAGCAGCAGTATGCAGGGCGCGGCCCGGGCGTACGCGCACGCGCGAGGGAGCCGGCCGGCAAGCGGCGGCAGCGGCGCGGGAGGGCGCAGCCTGGCCGCGATGGGGCTTGCATGGGGCGGGGGAGCAGAGTCCAACGGCAGCAGTAGTTTAACGGAAGCAGCGGCAGCGGTTTCGGCGGGCGCGGGCAGAGAGGTAGGCGGTGGTGGCGCGGCGGCTGCAGGTGAAAGCAGCAGCGAGCAATGACAAGTGCGGGCGGCCGCGCGCGCTGTACAGGGATGGGAGCAGGGGGCCGACGAGGGCTTTACCTTCGCAGCGGCGAGGAAGCATGATGGCGACGCGCGGCGGCGAGATCCAAAGGCATCGGAGAGACGACGCGGGCTCCTCGTGGTCCTCCTCCTAGTCCTCCTCCTCCGGGTCGGGGCGCGGGGGCGAGGGGGCGGCGGCGCGGGGGAGCTGCAGTGGTGGGGGGCTCGGGGGCGCGGGGGCGGCGACGAGGGGGAGCTGCGGTGGTGGGGGACACGGGGCGGCGGGGTTGGAGTCCGGCGGGGGTAGGGGCGGCGACGTCGGGGCAGCGCGCGGGTGGATCTGGCGAGGGTGAGGGAAAGGGGATCCGGCGAGAGGAAGAGGGAGGAATTAGCTAGGGGGCATCTTACTATTGGCGCACCCCGCAGCGGTGCGCCATTAGTATGTTTTTTAGATAGCAATGGCACACCCCCTGTCGGTGCGCCATTAGTAATCATTTTTATATATAGCAATGGCGCACCATCAAGGGGTCATTAGTAATCTTTTTTTATATATAGCAATGACGCATCAGCCAAAGGTGCGCCATAACTATTTTTTATTATTATTATTTTTTGTTGCATCTAATAATTTTTAAGAAAATGAATATGAAACAGTAATATTTTTTTTATAAAAACAGTAATAATTTTTTAAAAATATCATCAAATTTGTTATTTGAAAATATTTATGAATATGAAAAATACCATCAAATTTATTATTTGAAAATATCATCAAATTTGTTATTTGAAAATATGATCAAATTTGTTTTTTTGGCAATTTTAGTTGCATTCATTTGTGACGCTGGAGCAGGCCGGGGAGGGTGCGGGGGAGTGTGCGGTGGGTCGGCGGCGGCGGCGGAGCGGGGGAGGGTGCGGTGGGTCATCGGCGGCGGTGGAGCGGGGGAGGGTGCGGATGGCGAATTAGCTAGAAAAAGGGCTATAGATGGAATTGACACTAATGACGCACCAGACAAGTGGTGCGCCATTAGTATATACTAATGGCGCACCACCTTCTGATGCGCCATTAGTGTTGAAACTACTAATGGCGCACCTGGCCCGTGGTGCGCCATTAGTATCAATTTTTTTTGAACTAGTGCGCCTGTCCAAACATACTAATGGCGCATCCGGAGGAAGTGCGCCATTACTAGTTGTAACTAGTAATGGCGCACCTGTCAGAAAGTGCGCCACTAATGTTGTTTTTTTTTATTTTTTTTATTCCTTTTTTGCAAAACTACTAATGGCGCAATCGACTGCGGTGCGCCATTACTAGTTTAAACTAGTAATGGCGCACCGTGGTGGAGTGCGCCATTAGTATGTTTTTTTTGCAAAACTACTAATGGCGCACCACCAGGTGGTGCGCCATTAGTAACCTGGATTACTAATGGCGCATTTGTGGTTGGTGCGCCATTAGTAAGTGGGCAGCAACAAGATACTTTGGACAGCCTCTCCTCCCACACTCACTTTCTCCCCACTTCATTCTCTCCACGGCCTCCTCCTTGTCTCGGGTGCCTCCTCTTTTTCACCTCATTTCCACCATAGATTCATTCAAATTAAGTGGTTAAGTTACCATGTTTTGATAGGTAAGTAAGGGGGGAAGCTATATTTATGTTGTTCTCCCTACAACAATGTGCACATGCACTTTTTATGGCCGAGCTAGATCTATGTATGTTCGTGGTGTTGCATATGTTTGTGGTGTTGCATATGTGTTGTGTTTGGAGGTGTACGGTATTTGAAATGCGATAGTTGCCAATATTTTGCCGGAATGTTGATTCATTTCTGTTTCGGCGAGAATTTTGGCATTAAGCATTCTTTTTGGTCCTATTTTTAGGGAAAGTCATGCCAAATTTTTTCTTGGTTCTAAAATATCGTTTTGCTCTACCCCGCAGGCGACCATGGTCCGCACGATGACCGAAGGCATCGTGAATAGGTTTTGAGGTCCGCGAAGGCCGAGATGCTTCAAAAGAACGAGGCGGAGATAAGATGTCCGTGTCGAAGATGCAAGCTGAAGAGCCTTATTGCGGACCCAGATTCCGGGCAGGTGCGGGACCACCTGCTCTTGCGTGGTTTCATGGATGGCTATCGGTGGCAAGGTGATGAAGATGACTACGAAGTCGTCCATGGGGGCCGGGCAAGAAATGAGGAAGGGCAGCAAGACAACCACCGTGGCTCGGGCGGGCGAGAAGACGAAGAATCCCCAGGAGATGATCACGACGGTGATGCTGTACACAGTCATCATGTAGAAGATGCAGGACATGATGATGATGCCGGCGGAGCAGACGACGCTGGACCATCGATGGGCTGGGTGCAGGACCCTCATATTCAAGAGCTGCTTCTCAAGCAGACGGATAACGCAAGAGCTGCCGCCCGAGAGAAAGCCAAGATGGATCAACTTGAGTTAGACGCGGTTACTCCATTGTATGAAGGATGCAGGCCGAGGATACCCGCCTGAAAGTAACGCTCATGGCTCTGGAGATGAAGGTAAAACACAAAATGACCGGCGCATGCTTCGACGAGAACATGTCATTCTGGCACGAACGTCTTCCCAAGGGGAACAAGTGCCCGACCAGTTTGGAGGAGGCGAAGAAAATCGTGTGTCCTCTGGATTTACTGCACGTGAAATACCATGTGTGCATGAACAATTGCATCATTTATTGGGACGAGCACGCGGAGTCTACCATATATCCGGTGTGCGGTGTCACTCGATACAAGAAGAGGAAGAAAGCTCCTCGAAAAGTGGTGTGGTACTTTCCGATCACTCCTCGTCTGCAGCGGTATTTCGCGGACCCTAAGGTAGCAAAGCTCCTGTGTTGGCACGCGGATAGGGAGGAGAAGAAGCGAGAAGATGACGCAAATGATTCGGAGATAGATAAAAAAGACAAGATGCTGAGTGTGACACCCCAAAATTTGGCCTTGTTTTAATGGAATAAAATTTTGCCAGGATTTAAAACTTTGAATTTTTGAGCTCCATTTTTGATTTTTAAATCATTTCCTTCCCTGTTATTATGAGTTTTTCCCAGAGAGAAAACTTTTCAAATGTGTTATTGGACTTGATTAACCTCTCAAGTAAAACTTTCCCTTATCCAATATAACTAATTAACTAATTTAGTTGCTTGATCATCGTTTTCTTGAAAAATGGTTTTTTAAGGTTAAATGGCCTTATTTGAACTACAACCATTTGATAAATTCACTTAAAATTCCCACAAAAATTTGGAGATGTCATGTGATGTTTTTAAATCACTTTTATGCAAAAATATATTTCATTCATGAAATATTTTGAGCCCTACACTCAATTTTTCTTCTCTGGTCCAGAGTGCATTTTGCACTACAACCTATTTAAATATTTCTTTAAAACTTCTACCAAAATTAGGGGAGGTCAGTAGGAGCCTATTATTTCACTTTGTGCAAAAACCTATTTATGTTCTTTGAAAAATTTGAGTGAATCAACCTCATCTTCATTCTGGACCAACTTGATGGTTTGTACAGCAACCATGTTTTTACTTGCTCTTTAACCCTTGATTATTTCTCCTACTTGTAGTCCCCCATGTTAAACCCTTAAGTCCAGGAGCATGCACCTTTTGGATCATTTTTGGTTCATGAAATAATGTCATTTATTCCCTGTCCAGAATTGAAATTCTGCTAAAATTACACTAGCAAGTTTCTGCTTTTGGCCAAATAACCTCACCACTCTCTCTTGCATCTAAGGAGATCTTGATCTGGAGATTTGGGCCACCCCAAGAGTTGCTTAGAAGCCTTTAACATTTTGTCAAACACCTGGTGTGCATGGCCAGTTTTGACATGATTTTGTCTTTGCATTGTGACCTTGCACCTCGGATCATACTAGCATGTCCACTAGGATTCCAGTTGCTCCTAACCTGGGTCTGTTAATTGCCAGCCTCGACCGCGACCTCTAGCGTGCTCTGGCATAGTGTCGAACACGTCCCGTGCACGCCCGGAGCGCGAGCAGAGCGCGCGTATTGCACGACCCGCGCCCGAGCTGACACACTGGCCCCACGGCTTTGGCCCGCTCTGCAGCACCTCGCCACGCACTCCCCTTCTCACCGCAACACGCCAAGCAGCCCCGCCGCGCCCGACAGGCCAAGCGCTAGCCGCCGCCGCCGCCCGACAGCCTCTGGCCATGTCGGTGCCGCCCAAGCCACTCCCACTCGCCACCTGCCCCTGTGAGCAGTGCGTGCTCATCCACAGCTTCGTCCCCTAGCGCTCGTCGCCGCCACGTCGCCCTAGCCACAGAGAGGCGGTTCGCCGGAGAGCTTATCCACGGCCGCCGCGGAACCGACCTCGTCGCGCTATAAATGGACACCCCGAGCCCCTCTGAGCACGCACCGACCTCAGGCCACCCCCATGGGACCCCCATAGCCCGCAATCGTCAGGGAAACACCGCCTTCCTCATCTCCGGCAACTCCTGCCGCCGCCACTGTCTCGTTCACTCCGGCGCCATCAGGGCTTCCCCCTCTCCGTTCTCTTCACCAAGAGCTTCCACATCCTCCCGTGAGCCTTTTCCCCTACTTGATTTTGATCGGGAGCCAACGCCGCCACAAAGTCACTTCGCCACCGAAGCCTTCTTCCGCCGCGGAGCTCGCCGCCGGCAGCTCACTCTGTCCCCGCCGACCCAACGACTACCGGGAGGACCGCCCCAACCTTACGGATCCATCCCCACCCTCGGGGGCCCGCGAGGAGCAGCCAAACGCCGGCGACGATCGCCGGAGCCCCGCTCCGCTCGGGCAAAGGAGGGAGACGACGCGCGGCGACTGGTCAAACCTGACCAGTGGGCCAGGCAGGCCCACTGTCAGTGACACCCCGCGCCGTCCACGTGGTTAAGTGGAGGCGTAAAGCCTCAAGTATGCCTCCTCTGCACCGAAAGCGTATTTCTATCTGAATCGTTTTCTTTTCTGTCTTATTTTAAAAACAGATTTGACCAAATCTTTGACTGGCTATAACTTTTTAAATATAACTCCAAATGAGTTGATTCTTTTTCCTACCTTCCTTAAATTTGGTCTAGTTTATTTTAAGATTTATTTGAAAAAATTTCAAACAACTTTTTGGTTCTGTTTTTGAAATATGTGTTAATTCAAATATTATTTTAATAGGATTTTGGGGAGAGAGAAGAAACTTTCAAAAGTTTTGGAGTGCACCCTGCCTTTCCACACATTGAAGGCAAGCATTCTGAACCCCGGCATAATATTTTTGGTGTGATCGTTGATACATTTATAACACCACCGCATTTCGAAGGACTTGTTATTTCATGTGATATGCTCATATGCATGGGTGCATGTTGTTGATTTCCATGCTGTTGGAAATGAACACACTTGTGATGATAATCACCCTCATATGCCTTGCATGCATACCGGCAGGAGCCCGGGAAAACCTCTGCCTTGGGTAGGCATGAGTTTGTCGCCGGTCTCCGTCGGGACGGTTATGTCTGGTATGGCATGGTAAGGTGATATGAGAGGTGACTCTGTTGGATGAAATATAATCGTTATGCTAATCATGCAGGGAATACTTAAACCTCCTGAGTCGACCATAGATCGAGTCTTGTTCCAGTAAACCCCATACTTGTTTCGTACTACCACTCGTCTCTACAGCAAGTAGAGTACGGTTCAGTAAGTTGTCAACCTCTTTCCAGCACACACCGTACAGAGAGGCCATGGTGGAAGATACCGGTTGTAGCTGGTAGGCAGGCCACCTGGTCCGGGGGCATGGGTGTTTCCGGTTGGGACCGAGAGGGGAGGCCACCCCTTAGAGCGCGCGATATAAATTTGATCCCATGCTACGCGAGGTTGTAGCCTCCCCACTTAGAGTTTGCTTAACAGGTGTCGTGGGTGATTCCAGACACGTGTGAAATAAGCTGGTGTGTGCAAGTTCGGTGTGTTTTCAACAAAAAGACCGTAGACGGAATTAGTCCTGCTGGACTAGAGAAATCCGTTACTCGTGGGTAAAGAGTACACCCTCTGCAGGGAATAAACCTATTCGAATAGCTGTGTCCATGGTTAAGGATTACAGTCTGGGATGGGTCAGGTGTCGGTCTTAGCGTCGGTCTTCGGAGATGAAACGGTTAACCAGAAATGGAATTACTACTCGTGACTTGTGATATCTATGATTATTATTATTGTTGACTAACCCGTGATATTATTGTTATTACCGAATATCTCTGGGATGGTTCTACCTCCGGGATATTCATTATGATTGTTCCTTTTAAAGCCCTTTATGTGGTGTCGCTCAGACGCCCGACTGTGGCATTTCTTTGAAAGCCCTTTATGTGGTGTCGCTCAGACGCCCGACTGTGGCATTTCTTTTAAAGCCCTTTATGTGGTGTCGCTCAGACGCCCGACTGTGGCATTTCTTTTAAAGCCCTTTATGTGGTGTCGCTCAGACGCCCGACTGTGGCATTTCTTTAAAAGCCCTTTATGTGGTGTCGCTCAGACGCCCGACTGTGGCATTTCTTTTAAAGCCCTTTATGTGGTGTCGCTAAGACGCCCGACTGTGGCATTGCTTGTTATTTGATTCAAAAAAATTTATACTACCATGTTATTGCATTTTTATGAATAACTTACTTGCACGCATCAGAGTTTCATTTATCTATTGTGACTGACGTCATGAGCATAAAATATTTTCAGCACATCATTGTTATATTATACCTGTGTTCTTAATGTTTGCGAGTACATTCAAAGTACTCACTGGCTTGTCCCTGGCTATTGTCTTGGCCAGATTTTTCTTGCACGGAGAGGAGCGACGCGATGCCAGCCCCGGAACCCACTCAATGGAGATAGCAGCCTCGCAAAGATAGGAATTAACCTGGTCAGCTGTTCCCGTGGGAAATGGAGTCCCATAGACACTGATGTTTCACAACCCGCTTCCGCCATCAACCACTAGAAACCATTTGTTGTACTCACAGGCCAGAATGGTCTTGTACTACATATTTTGTATTTTGCTTGGAATTTCTGTATCAAGTTGGAGCCTCATCAGCTAACAGTAATCCTGGGGCTGATGAGCACGACGGTCTTTTCTGGAAATTTATTACCCGGAAAACCCGGTCGTGACAGACTTGGCATCAGAGCCAGGCTGACCATTGGCTAATCCTATCTTAGCCAATAAACTTAGGCAAACCAACCCACCAGACCTTAACCAAACCCTAGCCAAGCTTCTCGTGCAAGATAGCCACACAGTGACCCCGACTCCTTTTTACAGTCGGTGCCCAACCTACCAACCTAACCTGTCACTCATGCGCCAGTGATCGGCCCCTAAATAGTCCTTTCTCACAAGCGTGCGAAGGAAGACTCCGTCCCCTTTTCCTTATAAAAAGGGCACGCTAGCACCAAACCAGCACAGCACAGCCGCTACCCCAAACCGAGCGACAATGCCTGGACCTATAGTGCACAACGAAACCACAGCAACCAACCTTGGAGGTTTTGTGACCATCCTCGCAAACCTCACCCGTCGTGCCTACGCATTAGAGGAGCCACCAGAATATGTTGTGTATCAAGGACCCATGAGCGGTGAAGACCGCCAATTCTGGGCCACTGTGCACGTTTACGGTAGGAGTCTAGCACCCGAGCGCCCCTACCGGTTCACCGGAAGAACAACTTCCTTTGAGCCACAAGCCATCCAGCTAGCCGCTCGAGAGGCTATAGTTCATCTCAGGCACTTGTCGCCCAGGGTTAACTGTCGCTCGTTCCACTACTATCCCAGACGTGAAGGGTATGGTAGACCACCCCAAGTTGCCAATGGAGATCACGAGACGGACCCCGCATTGTTGCACCTAGTGCGCTATGTAAGTGCACTAGAGGCACTGTTCGACCAGATCACTATTGATCTAATCGCAGCTCGTGGAGAGCTGGTTCGTCGAGCCCCGGCGAGAGAATAAAACGAGCCCAACATCGACAACCCAGTCATGCTGTTTGGACAACCGATCGAGACCCCGAGATCTGCCCCAGCCATCGGCCAAGGTGCTGCGATAACCCCAGAAGTGCTTTGTCGCCTTTTGGGAGCACACTCCAACGGGGTTGTGGCCAACAATCCCCGCGATGGTCATCATCACTACCCCGACCCTGCAGTTCCGCCGCCATCTCCGACTAATCCCGGCAGAGAGACACGTGGAGAAGCCTCGACATCCACCAGGCACGCCCGTTTAGACATAAACGAAGTAGACTAAGCCGTATGAGTAGCACCAAGTTTCAATGTATCCTCGCTTTGTAGTCATGCGACCGCGTATATTAACGCAGCCTGTCTTTGTGCCTCTGTTTTAATAGTAGCCTTGCATTTTTGGTCAGCGCATAGTTGCATATTTTCCGGGCACAACTACCAAAACCAACCCGATGACAACCACAGTAACATGTCTCTTTATGAGATATGTGTAACTCTGACACTGACCCGACCTTTGGAGCTAAGCTGGCAAATTTATTACCTTTCACCACGGTAAAACGACCCCGCTCCATTGCTATATAAAGGCCACCTTGTGACCTTACCCAGCAACCCTCACTTTGTGCACAACACTCATGCTTTTTCTTGTCATGCCAAACCCCAGAATTCATCTGAGAACCCCAGATGCAACTCCAGGTAGCTTTGTCAAAATATTGTGGGATTTTACCCGCAGTAGCATGGGTTCTACCCAACCACCCCAGTACGAGCTGTTCAAATCAAGGATCACCCCATCCACCTCGGAATATTGGGCAGCAGTACACATTCCCCCTGTAGACCCCAACCAAGATCCAATAGAAGTTTCCTTCGTGGGGAAATCTATGCCAACCCCACACTTGGCCATAGAAGCTGCTGCGAAAGAAGCGATTGCTCGTCTTCGATCCGCAGTACCCTATGCCCACGAACGAGGATATTATTACTGTCCGAGCCGTGTAGCACCCGGAGAAGTTACATCTTTTCCCGGTGGACGTATTGAGAGAGACCCAGTTCTGGCCAACCTTATCCAGTACATCATTGCTCAAGAGCATTTAAACCAGCGAGTGATGGATTATCTCCAGAGCCTCGCAGATTTAAATCCTCAGATTGCCATTGGCAGACCACTGAGACCCGACACGGAGAGACGCATACATCGACTGGTCAACCCACTTCCTCCGATAGAAGAGGAGTGTATTCCTTTACCAGAGACATTTTATCAGGACTCCACCCAGTTACCATTTTCATTTTAGACGTCACTACTGTATTTGTTCTTTGCAGCATTTATTTATGTTTGTGACTTATGCATGATACCCTGAGTTTGTATGACGAGTCAATTATTTGGCTTCTACTAATGTGTGTAGTTTTTGTTGTGGTTTATGCTCCTTCAAATTAAACGTTTTTTCCCTCGCAAAACCCTGGAGTGAGATTTCTTTTCCCTGAGTTGCTACACCTGCCACTTCACGACATGGATTAATTGATTTCACTCAGCACCAGGCAGCAGACTCACAACCCTTACCATTCGAACACATGCACTGTTTGCAAAACTTTGCAACGATGTTACATCCAGCTAATCACCCCCTAACAACAGTTAGCACCCGGCACACCCCATCTACTCCTCATGATCACCACCACCGCGGAGAGCCAACACCCGAGCCGCAGCGTCGCAATACTCGTCGAAGATCATCGCGCACAGGAGCACAGAGAGCCCCAGCAGCGTCGCCAACCCTCCGCATATCAGGATCACAAACCAGTCCGGCATCGCCTCCGCCATTAGAGCCTCGACCGAGCTTCTGTAAGCAGTAATGGAGAAAGAAGGAGGAGGAGAAGTGAGGCCAGGTGTGAGGAAGAAGAGAGAGGCACCCCGGCCGTTTTTATAGCTCGAGCTCGGTGTACGGTGGGCGAAGTCCACCAACGCCGCTCATCGCCGATCGCCGGTATTCGGAGTCGAATCCGTGAGCAGTGCCGACAGCGCGCTGGCCCGTGAGGTGAGTGCACGCTACACCAGCAGCTAGCACGCCGCGCACTACCACGGTACGGCCTAGATGCCCTACACACTAGGCGTCGCCGGTGGAGAAAGCGCGCGGGAGAGAGGAAGAAGAGAGGGCCAGAGGGAGAAGAAGAGGAGACTGACAGTGGACCCCGGGTCCACCTGTCGGCCAGAGAGAGCACTGTGCTCTCGGGTACGACCAGCGTATATCTAAATTTAGGAGTTATCCTAAATTTATATCCAGCGTAGAAATCACTCGATTTTGTCCCGGACCGTAGACTCTTCCACGCAGCACCAGTTTTCACACTGTGGTTTTTCACCACTTATTGCCCTCTCACTGTAGCGACATCGTCATTGTGTAATTATTTTCTTAACACCGCTTTTAGCAAATCTCGAGGACGAGATTTTTCTTAAGGGGGTTAGTATTGTGACACCCCAAAATTTGGCCTTGTTTTAATGGAGTAAAATTTTGCCAGGATTTAAAACTTTGAATTTTTGAGCTCCATTTTTGATTTTTAAATCATTTCCTTCAGACGCCCTTTATGTTTCTTTTAAAGCCCTTTATGTGGTGTCGCTCAGACGCCCGACTGTGGCATTTCTTTTAAAGCCCTTTATGTGGTGTCGCTCAGACGCCCGACTGTGGCATTTCTTTTAAAGCCCTTTTATGTGGTGTCGCTCAGACGCCCGACTGTGGCATTTCTTT
>NC_057801.1:826107624-826111180 GCF_018294505.1 Triticum aestivum | reverse complement strand
GTGTCGCTCAGACGTCCGACTGTGCCATTTCTTTTAAAGCCCTTTATGTGGTGTCGCTTAGACGCCCGACTATGGTATTTCTTTTAAAGCCCTTTATCTGGTGTCGCTCAGACGCCCGACTATGGCATTTCTTTTAAAGCCCTTTATGTGGTGTCGCTAAGACGTCCGACTGTGGCATTGCTTGTTATTTGTTTCATAAATTTTTTTTACTACCCTGTTATTGCATTTTTATAAATAACTTGCTTGCACGCATCAGAGTTTCATTTATCTATTGTGACTGACGTCATGAGCATAAAATATTTTTATCACATCATTGTTATATTATACCTGTGTTCATAATGTTTGCGAGTACATTCAAAGTACTCACTGGCTTGTCCCTGGCTATTGTCTTGGCCAGATTTTCCTTGCACGGAGAGGAGCAACGCGATGCCAGCCCCGGAACCCACTCAATGGAGATAGCAGCCTGGCGAAGATAGGAATTAACCTGGTCAGCTGTTCCCGTGGGAAATGGAGTCCCATAGACACTGATGTTTCACAACCCGCTTCTGCCATCAACCACTAGAAACCATTTGTTGTACTCACAGGCCAGAATGGTCTTGTACTACATATTTTGTATTTTGCTTGGAATTTCTGTATCAAGTTGGAGCCTCATCAGCTAACAGTAATCCTGGGGCTGATGAGCACGACGGTCTTTTCTGGAAATTTATTACCCGGAAAACCCGGTCGTGACACTGAGTCACCCTAAGGATGCGAGCCAGTGGCAAGCGTTGAACTTTGAATACCCAGAATTTGATAACGATCCAAGGAACATCGTGCTGGGCGCGAGCACCGATGGAGTCAATCCGTTTGGCAGCCAGAGAAGCACACATAGCACCTGGCCTGTGTTTGTGTGGATGTACAACCTTCCCCCCTGGTTGTGCATGAAGGGGAAGTGCATTCACATGAGTATGCTAATTGAAGGTCCGAAACAACCAGGGAACGACATCAATCTGTATCCGGGGCTGCTGAAAGAGGAGCTTGACACGCTGTGGAAAACGCCAGCCAATACGTGGGACGCCGCAGAGAAAGAATATTTCCATATGAGAGCCGCACTGCTCACGACGGTGCACGACTATCTCGGTTACGGATATCTTGCGGGGCAGGTAGTCCACGGATTTTCTGGATGCGTAAGGTGCATGGATGACACAACGTATCGCTAGCTGGATAGAGATCCCAGGTCTTCGAAAACCGTGTTCATGGGACATCGAAGGTGGCTTCGCGACGATGACCCGTGGAGGAAACGCAAGGATCTGTTCGATGGTGAAACCGAACCCCGAAAACGCCCGTGTACGAGGAGCGGCGAGGAAATAGACAAGCTGTTGAAAAATTGGAAAGACTGCCCACTGCCGGGAAAGAAGCAAAAGGCGCCAGAGCCGGGAAAGAAGCGAAAGGCGCTAGAGCCGCTGCTGAAGGTATGGAAAACGAGGTCTATTTTCTGGGACTTGCCGTACTGGAAGATCCACCGTGTGCCTCACAGCCTTGATGTCATGCATATCACGAAGAACGTGTGCGAGAGTCTGCTTGGTACCCTGCTCAACATGCCAGAGAGGACCAAAGATGGGCCGAAAGCAAGGGCAGACTTGAAATCAATGGGCATCAGGCAGGAGCTTCATGCTATATATGATGATGATGATGATGAGGTGAAGCAGGACACAGAAAGTCGTCGCAAAGGCAAAAAGGCCAAGAAGACCGGAAATGACTACCCTCCCGCGTGCTTCACTCTAAGTCAGGAGGAGATCGAGCAGTTTTTCACCTGCCTCCTAGGAGTAAAACTTCCTTACGGTTACGCGGGGAAGATAAGCAGATACCTAGACCCAGCGAAGCAGAAGTTCAGCGGGATGAAGTCTCACGACTGTCACGTGCTGATGACGCAGATACTTCCAGTTGCAATCCGTGGGATCATGGACGCGCACGTCCGTGAAACGCTATTTGGCCTATGCAACTTCTTCGGCGTCATCTCTCGGAAGTCGATTGGCGTGAGGCAACTCAGAAGGCTACAGGAAGAGATCGTGGTGATACTATGCGAGCTTGAGATGTACTTCCCGCCCGCATTCTTCGACGTTATGGTGCATCTGCTGGTCCATATAGTGGAGGATATCATCCAACTCGGGCCGACGTTCTTGCACAGCATGATGCCGTTCGAAAGGATGAATGGTGTCATCAAAGGATACGTTCGCAACATGTCACGTCCAGAAGGAAGCATAGCCAGGGGCTTTCTGACCGAAGAGTGCATCTCCTACTGCACGAATTATCTAGGCATCGAGAACCCCGTTGGTCTGCCTGTCAATAGGCACCTCGGCAGGCTCGCTGGATGGGGTCACCGTGAGGGTCGCCGCGAAATGCATGTCGACTTCGAGGGTCGACTCGCCGACTTTGAAAGAGCAAACCTAGTCGCGCTACAACACATAGACGTGGTCGATCCTTGGGTGGTAGAGCACAAAACCTTTATTAAGAAGACGTACAATGACCGAGGCCAACAGAGGACGGACGGAGATATACTCAAAGAGCACAACTCATGTTTCACGCATTGGTTCAAGCAGAAGCTTCTGTCGTACCCTTTACATGAGGATTCTTCCGCGGAAGAACAACTCATATTCGCCTTGTCACAGGGCGCCGAGCACAACCTGATGACCTATGAGGCATACGATATCAACGGCTACACATTCTACACCGAGGCCAAGGACATGAAGAGCAATGGTTATCAGAACTCCGGGGTAACGATGGAATCCTACACCGGTAACGACAAGGACAGATACTACGGAAGGATCGAGGAGATCTGGGAGCTGAGCTACGCTGGAGAGAAGGTCCCGATGTTCCGTGTCAGATGGGCCAAGAACGTCATAAAAGAAGACTGGTATTTCACCACCATGGTTATACTCGAAGCCAAATCCAAGACCGCGGGCGCAAACGTCACCGTGAAAAATGAGCCATGGGTACTGGCTTCCCAAGTGGACCAATGCTTCTTCATTACCGACCCGCCAAAGCCCAGTCGTGTTGTCGTGAGGAGAGGCAAAAGGAAGATCATCGGAATGGATGGAGTAGCCGATGGGCAAGACTTCGACAAGTACGGCGACCCGAGGATCGAACATGACGACGATGATGAAGTAGCAGCATACACCACAAGAAGAAGCAGGACCACCCTACCTAAAGCATGTCCGTTCCATAGAAGAACTCCATTTGCGAAAAAGAAGGGCAAGAAGATTGTGAATAGATAGCTAGCTAAGATCGATTGTATTTAAATCGTAGACTTCATTTCTCGATTGTATTTCATGGGCACTTTTTGAACTATCATGAATATTTTTGATGATCCCCCTCCATCTCGATCGCTATCCCACCTCGCCAGATCCGGTCCCCCCTCGCCGCTGAGCACCCCCCAGTCCACCGGCCGCCGCCACCGACCCCCCGCACCCTCGATTCCCCTACTCAACCGCCGCCGCCGACCCCCCGCACCCCGCGCACCCTCCCCCGCTCCACCGGCATTACTGTTTGATGATATTTTTTAAGAAATTATTACTGT
>NC_057801.1:826105117-826106547 GCF_018294505.1 Triticum aestivum | reverse complement strand
CTCCTCGCCCTCGCCCTCTCCCTCCCTCGCCCTCTCCTCGCCTTCCCTCTCCCTCGCCATCTCCCCGCCTTCCCTCGCCCTCGCCCTCTCCCTCCTTCGCCCTCTCCTCTCCCCCAGAGCCCAGAAAGCCTCGCCGCCGTCGCACCGTCCCGAACAACCACCTCTGCACATTGGTCGCCGGCCGCGGGGAGACACCAGCGCTTCTTCTTGCTCGGGACGCTGCTGCTCATCAAGGTAATCCTCGATTTGCTCTTCTCTTCCCTTCCCTTCCCTTCCCTTCCCTTCCCTCCCCTTTGATTTTCTCATGCGCTTTGGCTTCCTTTGCTCACGTAGGTGCACGCGTCAGACGCCACCAACCTTTGATTTGCTGGCCGTGGCACAAGCAGCTCTGCCTGTACATCTGGTTTGGTCTCTTAGACTAGGTATAATCCCATCCCCCTCTCCTCTGCCCTGCTCTTTCTCTGCCTGTGCTGTTTAGGGATGGAATGCATGCCCAACTGTGTGATTGCTTAATTTGTCTAGCCATTATTCTAGCTGATTAGGTTGGTTCTTTAGCTGTCCCCATGTAATTACTCAGCCCGATCAAATTGCCTGGAACTCGTTGGCGAAAACCATTAGTAATTAGATAAGTGAACAAGGTTCAACCTGGTCCAAATTTACAAGGTTTGGTTTTTGAACAGAAACTAACATGCAATGTATTCTGAAATGTTAGGAATATAGTATAATGCAAAAGCACTGCCAACCAGCAATCAAACTAAACTGCGACAACCATTGGTGATTTTATCTGCTTGGTGTCCTCGTTGGCGCTAGGACCCTAGCATAGCAGCGTGCGTACGTGTCTGTGCTGTGCACGGAACTGACCGATGTCAGGGTGGGTTTCACTATGTTTCAATGGTTCTAGTAGGCCGAGCCACCTGCAATTTTTGTGCATTCCATCCCTAAACACCACCACGCAATCAACTGTTGGAGTATGTCTGTTTCCCAGTGCTGTTTGGAGCAGCAGCAGGATCCTTCTTGTACTCCTAACATAGCAGGTTGCTTGTACTTCATGTTTGACAGTTTGAGTACTTCTTGTTGAAGGTTGCTGGTACTTCATGTTTGAGCAGTGAACATGCCACTTTTGTGATCTCCTACTCCTGAATTTTCATGTCACTTGTGCTATTGCCAAGCATGACATGGCCATTTTTTATTCTGTTTTTGATGGAGCTTGGTGTGTGTTGTTTCGTACTACTAAGCAACCTATTTTGAAGTGAGTACCCCGCCGCCCCGACGCCGCCCCGACGCCGCCTCGACCCCGCCCCGACGCCGCTGCCCCGCCACCTCGATGCTGCCCCGCCGCCTCGACGCGACCCCGCCGCCCGGACGCCGCCCCGTCCACACCACCGTCGCCGGAGCACCACCACCCCCGTGAGCTCCCCCTCCTCCTCTCC